>NC_058405.1:160504896-160804896 GCF_002201575.2 Neomonachus schauinslandi
TTTCTTTCTTTCTTTCTTTCTTTCTTTCTTTCTTTCTTTCTTTCTTTTCTTTTCTTTTCTTTCTTTTTGCATGTAGCTGTCCAGTTTTCCCAACACCATTTGTTGAAGAGGTTGTCTTTTTCCCATTTTATATTCTTGTCTCCTTTGTCACAGATTAATTGATCATATAACTGTGGGTTTTTTTCTGGGTTTTTTATTCTGTTCCATTGATCTGTGTGTTTTTGAGTCAGTACCATACTGTTTTGATCACTATAGCTTTGTAATATAACTTGAAGTCTGGAACTGTGATGTCTCCAGCTTTGCTTTTCTTCTTTAAGATTGCTTTGGCTATTCAGTCTTTGTGGTTCCATACAAATTTTAGGATTGTTTGTTCTAAGTTTTGTGGAAAATGCTGTTGATATTTTGATAGGGATTCCATTAAATAAGTTGCTTTGGGTAGTATAGACATTTAACAATAATTGTTCTCCCAATCCATGAGCATGGAATATCTTTCCATTTGTTTGTGTCATTTTCAATTTCTTTCATCAGTGTTTTATAGTTTTCAGAATACAGGTCTTTCACTTCTTTGGTTAAGTTTATTCCTAGGTATTTTATTATTTTTTGTGCAATTGTAAATGGGATTGTTTTCTTAATTTCTCTTTCTGCTATTTCATTATTAGTCCATAGAAATGCAACAGATTTCTGTATATCAATGTTATATCCTGCAACTTTACTGAATTCATTTATCAGTTCTAGTAGGTTTTTGGTGGAGTCTTTAGGGTTTTCTATATATAGTATCACATCATCTGCAAATAGCGGAAGTTTGACCTCTCCTTTACTAATTAGGGCACTTTTTATTTCTTTTTGTTGTCTGATTGCTCTGGCTAGGGCTTCCAGTGCTATGTTGAATAAAAGTGGTGAGAGTGGGCGTACTTGTCTTGTTCCTGACCTTAGGGGAAGAGCTCTTAGTTTTCACCATTGAGTATGACGTTAGCTGTGGAATTTTCATTTGTGGCCTTTATTATGTTGAGGTATGTTCTCTCTAGACCTACTTTGTTGAGGGTTTTTATCATCAATGGATATTGTACTTTGTCAAACACTTTTTCTACATCTATTGAAATGATCATATGGTTTATCCTTTCTCTTATTGATGTGATATATTTCATTGATTGATTTGCAAACATTGAACCACT
Source organism: Neomonachus schauinslandi (assembly GCF_002201575.2). Taxonomy (NCBI): domain Eukaryota; kingdom Metazoa; phylum Chordata; class Mammalia; order Carnivora; family Phocidae; genus Neomonachus; species Neomonachus schauinslandi. Next base: position 160,506,069 of record NC_058405.1, read on the forward strand.
TTTGCATCCCAGAAATAAATCCCACTTGATCATGGTGAATGATTTTTTAAATGTATTTATGGATTTGGTTTGCTAATATTTTGTTGAGGATTTTTGCATGTATGTTTATCAGAGATATTGGCCTGTAGTTCTCTTTTTTGTGGTATCTTTATCTGGTTTTGGTATCAGGATGATGCTGTCCTCATAGAATGAATTTGGAAGTTTTCTTCCCTCTTCCATTGTTTTGAATAGTTTTAGAAGAATAGGAATTAACTCTTCTTTAAATGTTTGGTAGAATGCACCTGTGAAGCCATCTTTTCCTGGACTTCTGTTTGTTGGGAGTTTTTAAATTACTGATTCAATTTTATTGCTGGTAATCAGTCTGTTCAAATTTTCTATTTCTTCCTGATTCAGTTTTGGGAGTTTATATGTTGCTAGGAATTTATCCATTTCTTTTAGGTTGTCCAATTTTTTTGGCATGTAATTTTTCATAATATCCTCTTATAATCTTTTGTATTTCTGTGGTATTGGTTATTGTTTTCCCTCTTTCGTTTCTGATTTTATTTATTTGAGTCCCCTCTCTCTCTCTCTTTTTTTATGAGTCTGGCTAAAGGTTTATCAATCTTGTTGATCTTTTCAAAGAACCAGCTCCTGGGTTGATTGATCTGTTCTATTGGGTTTTTTTGTTTGGTTGTTTTTAGTTTCTATGTCATTTATTTCTGCTAGTCTTTATTATTTCCTACCTTCCACTTGTTTTGGGTTCTGTTTGTTCTTTCTCTGGCTCTTTTAGGTTTAAAGTTAAATTATTTATTTGAGATTTTTCTTGCTTCTTGAGGTAGGCCTAAATTGCTATAAACTTCCCTCATAGAACAAGTTTTGCTGCATCCCAAAGATTTTGGACCATTGTGTTTTCATTTTCATTTATTTCCATGTATTTTTTCCTTTCCTCTTTGATTTCTTGTTTGAGCCACTCATGGTTTAGTAGTAGGTTATTTAACCTTTATGTATTTGTGTTCTTTCCAGATTTTTCCTTGTGTTTTTTTTTCTAGTTTCATAATGTTGTGATCAGGAAAGATGCATGGTATGACCTCAGTCTTGTTGAATTTGTTAAGACTTGTTTTGTGGCCTAACATGTAATCTATTATGGAGAATGTTCCATGTATACTTGAAAAGGATGTATATTCTGTTGTTTTAGGATGGAATATTCTGAATAGAGAATCTGGTAGATCCATCTAGTCCAGTGTGTTATTCAAAGCCACTGTTTCCTTGTTGATTTTCTGTTTGGATGATCTGTCCATTGATGTAAGTGGAGTGTTAACGTCCCCTACTATTAGCTGTATTACTATTGTTTACTTCTTTTTATGTTTGTTATAAGTTCCTTTATGTATTTGGGTGCTCTCATTTTGAGTACATGAATATTTACAATTGTTATATCTTCTTGTTGGATTGTTCCCCTTGATGACTATTTAGTATCCTTCTTTGTCTCCTTTTACAGTCTTGCTTTAAAGTCTACTTTGTCTGGGGTGCCTGGGTGGCTCAGTTGGTTAAGTGTCTGCCTTCAGCTCAGGTCATGATCCCAGGGTCCTGGGATCGAGTCCTGCATCCGGCTCCCTGCTCAGTGGGGAGTCTGCTTCTCCCTCTGCCCTTCCCACTGCTCATGCTCTCTCTCTCACAAAAATAAGTAAATAAAATCTTAAAGTCTATTTTGTCTGAATAAGTATTGCTACTCTAGCTTTCTTTTGACATCCATTTGCTTGATAAATGTTTTTCCATTCCATTACTTTCAATCTGTATGTGTCTTTAAGTCTGAAATGAGTCTCTTGTAGGCAGCAGATAGATGGGTCTTGCTTTTTTATTCATTCAGTCACTGTATGTCTTTTGGCTGGGGGGTTTAGTCCATTTACATTCGAAGTAATTATTGATACAAATGTACTTATTGCCATTGTGTTACTTGTTTTCTGGTTGGTTGTTTTTATGGTTTTGTAGTTTTTCTGTTTCTTTCTTCTCTTGCTCTCTCAGTTTGCTGGCTCTCTTTAGTGATATACTTCAATTTCTTTTTATTTTTTTGCATGTCTATTGCCAGTTTTTGATTTGTGGTCACCATTATGTTTATATATAATATCTTATGCATATGCAGTCTATATTAAGTTGATGATTGCTTAAGTTGAATCCATTCTTTACCCCTCTCTCTCCCATGATTTAGGTATATGGTGTCATACTTTACATCCTTTTATTTTGTGAATCCCTTAACTGATTTTTATAGATATATTTAATTTTACTGCTTGTGTGCTTCTTACTTTTTTTACTCCTACTTATGGTCGTTCCTTTCCACTCAGTGTCCTTTTGAACATTTCTTGTAGGGTTGGTTTAGTGGTGATGAATTCTTTTAACTTTTGTTTTTCTGGGAAACTCTTTATCCCTCCTTCTCTTCTGAAGGATAGCATTGCTGGATAGAATATTCTTGGTTGCAGGTTTTTTTTTTCTTTCAGCACTTTGAATATACTAGGTCATTCTGTTCTAGCCTTCAAAGTTTCTTCTTTTTTTTTTTAAGATTTTATTTATTTATTTGAGAGCAAGAGTGAGCAAGCGAGAGAGAACACTAGCAGGGTGAGGAGCAGAGGAAGAAGCAACTCCCTGCTGAGCAGGGAGTCCAGTGTGGGGCTTGATCCTGGGACTCTGGGATCATGACCTGACCCAAAGGCAGACACTTAACCGACTGAGCCACCCAGGCACCCACTATTTGCCATTTTAATTACTATGTGTCTTGGTGTGGACCTCTTTGGGTTGATTTTGTTGGGGGCTCTCTGTGTCTCCTGGATCTAGATTTTTGTTTCCTTCCACAGATTTAGGAAGTTTTCAGCTGTTACTGGTTTAAATAAATTTTCTGCCCCCTTTTCTCTTTCTTCTCCTTCTGGGATCCCTATAATGAGAATATTATTATGCTTGATGGTGCTGCTGAGTTCCCTTAGTCTATTTTCATTTTTTATTCTTTCTCGCTCCTATTCAGCTTGATTTCTTTCCATTACTTTGTCTTCCAGATCGCTGATCCCTTCTTCTTCTTCCTCTAGTCTATTATGTATTCCTGTCTAGTATATATTTAATTTCAGCTATTGAGTTCTTCATCTCTGATTGGTTCTTTTTATGTTTTCTGTCTCTTTGTTGAAGATCTCACTGAAATCCAACACTCTTTCCTCAAGTCCAGTGAGTATGTTTATGACGATTACTTTAAATTCTCTATCAGGCATATTGTTTATCTCTGTTTTGTTTAGCTCTCTTGCTGTGATTTTGCCCTTTTCTTTCATTTGGGACATATTCCTCTGTCTCATTTTGTCTAACTCTCTGTAACTGTGTCTACATGCTAGGAAAATCAGCAACGTCTCCTGCTCTTGAAAGTAGTGGCCTTCTGAAGAAGTTCTGTAGTGCCCTGCAGTGCAGTATCCCATGTTCAATAGAACCTGGGCTTTAGGGGTGTCTGCTACGTGTGTTGCATGTGCCCTACTGTTATGGCTGAGCTGCATTTGCCTTCAGTCCAGTCATCTCCATTGGCTCCCTCTGCCTGTTGTGGACAGGGTTTGGTCCCTGTGTTGCAGTCTGGGTCTGCCTTTGGCTTGAGTTCCATCAGACCAGGCATTTTCCAGAGATGCAATAGCACTGAACTGCAGGGTGCTTTCCCTCTATCTTCCCCTGAGAAGCTTTTGTTGGTGGGTAGGACCTGCAGTCAGACCCAATGTCTGCCCCCAGCCCACTGCTAGGGCCACAGCTGGACTGGTGTGTGTGGTTATTTTCCTTTCTCTCCAGGACAGGAATCACTTTGGAGTGGTTCTGTCCCTGTTGGGGCTACTTGCATACCCCCAGGCTTGTGGCACTGCATTGGATGAGCTCTGGCCAAGGGCCTATTGGAGTGGGGAGATCTACAGGAGAATGTGGGGGTGGGATGTGAGGTGCCAGAGAAATCCATGTTGGTCCACTGCAGGGGGGGACCTGCAGCCTCTTAGGAAAATTCCTGTCAAGGCCAGCCAGGTTGGAGGTGGCAGATCTGCAGAAGGGTGGGGCTGAGTACTGTTAGCAAGGTAGGTGGAGAGTACGCTGCTGTGCTGGTTCCAGCAGTTATCTGCATATCTAGGTAGGGGGCAGGGCAGGGAAATGGCACTTGCCAGCTCTTTTTTCTTGGAGAAGTTTCCCAATGATACCTGCCCCTCCAGCTCTGAGATTAGTCAATGAGTCTACCCATAGACCCCAGGCATTTTTCAAACTGCTGGGCCTATGCTGTATCTCAGTGGGGCTGTTTGTTGTGCTCTTTTTTTTTTTTTTAAGATTTTATTTATTTATTTGACAGAGAGAGACACAGTGAGAGAGGGAACACAAGCAGGGGGGCATGGGAGTGGAGAAGCAGGCTCCCCGCTGAGCCGGGAGCCCGATGCAGGGCTTGATCCCAGGGTCCTGGGATCATGACCTGAGCCGAAGGCAGACGCCCAATGACTGAGCCACCCAGGTGCCCCTGTTGTGCTGTCTCTTTAAGGGCAGGGACTCAGTTTCCTATTGCCATCTGGCTCTCTCAGGTGTTAAGCCCCACTGATTGTAAGAACCCCAAGGGTTAAGCCCCTCTGATTTTCAAAGCCCAATATTATGGGGATTTGTCTTTCTAGTGCAGGTCCCCCATGCCTAGGGTGCCTGGGTGGGGGGCTCATCTCCTCTCCCCACTCCACACCCATCATGTCCCTCCCTCCTGTGGACAGTCCAATGGGCCGTTTTGGCTCCTGATTGGGTGTCCACCCTTACAATGCTCTTCAGTGTGGCCTCTTCTCTACATTTAGTTCTGGAGAGTCAGTTCTGCCAGTCTTCAGGTCATTTTCTGTGTTATTTATACAGATTTGGGTGTTATCTAGTTTCATCTGTGGAAGGAGGTGAGCTTAGTGTCTTCCTACTCTACTATGTTCCCCAGAAGTCCCTTAGGTAACAGTTCTTTATCAGATATGTCATTTGCAAATATTTCTTCCCTGTCTGGCCTGTCTTCTCATGCTCTTGATTAATTTTCAGTTGTATTTCTTCAAACCACTGTTTCTTGCTTCATTTTAATTCAATCAAATGTGGAAATCTTTTATATTGTATAAGGCTTTCTTTTCTCTTTTTAAAAATGAATATATATGAGTGCCTGGGTGGCTCAATTGATTAAATGTCTGCCTTTGGCTCAGGTCATGATCCCAGGGTCCTGGGATCGAGTTCCGCATCGGGCTTCCTGCTGAGCAGGGAGTCTGCTTCTCCCTCTCCCTCTGCCCCTGCCCCCGACTTGTGCTTTGTCTCTCTCATGCTCGCTCTCTCTCAAGTAAAAAAAAAATTCTTAAAAAATGAATATATATATATAAAGATATTTATTTATTTATTTATTTGAGAGAGAGCACAAGCAGGGGGAAGGGGCAGAAGGAGAGGAAGAAGCAGACTCCCCACTGAGCAGGGAGCCTAATGCAGGACTCGATCCCAGAACCAAGGACCCCAAGATCATGACCTGATCTGAAGCAGATGTTCAACTGACTGAGCCACCCAGGCACCTCAAAAATGAATATATTTTATTATTACAAAAGGAATATGTATTCCTAATGGAAAATTTGAAAAACACATAATTAGGAAAGAGAGGAAAATCCTGTGAAAAACTCTGGCACCTAGAAGACTAGTGGCTTTGGGAGTATCTGGAAACCACACCCTTGACCTGGGCAATTTGACAATACATGTCAGAAGCTAAAAAAGATACCCAGCCTTTGACCCAACAATCCTTGTTTAGAAATGTATTCCAAGAAAATAACTGGATGTGTGCCCAGAGAGTTAAATACAAGGATGTTCCTAATCGGAAAAAATTAGAAACCACCTATATTAGTTTGCTAGGGCTGCCATACAAAGCACCACAGACTGGGTGGCTTACACAACAGAAATTTATTTCTTACAATTCTGGGGACTAGACTCCAAGATCAATGTAGCAGCAAGGTTGGTTTCCTCTGAGGCTTCTCTCCTTGGCTTCTAGATGGCCATCTTGTCCCTGTGTCTTCATATAGTCTTCCCTCTGCATGTGTCTGTGTCCAAACTTCCTTCTCTTATATGGGGGCTAATCCTAGTGGATTAGGGCCCACCCTAATGACCTCATTCTAACTTACTTACCTCTTTAAAATCCAATCTCTAAATAAAATCACATTCTGAGATACGGGGCGTTAGGACTTCAACATATAAATTTTAGGGGGACATGATTCATCCTATAACACAACCTATTCCAAGAATTCGGAATTAGTTAAATTATGATGTAGTCACACATCCATACATTTTAGTTCATGTATGAATTTTTAATATTGCCATTAAAAATAGCCCTAGAAATTTATATGGCACAGAAAAGAATTTCATGATATATGCTGCTCAGTGAAAAGAATGGGCTACAAAATAATATGGATAGTTCCTTTCTTCCTTCCTTTCTTTCTTTCTTTGTGGGCTCCATATCCAGCATGGAGCCCAATGTAGGACTTGAACTCACAACCCTGAGATCATTGACCTGAGCAGAGACCAAGAGTCTCAACCAACTGAATCACCCAGGCCCCTGATTCTTGTTCTTTCTGTGTATGAAATAAATACACAAGTGCATGGAAAAATAGCTGAAAAAGCTTAATAGCAATTACATTTGGGAGATGATATGGATGATTTTAGTTTGTTTTATTTCTATTTACTTATTCGTTGCTTAACTGTGCATTTACATTTTTTTCCACAATAAGTTAGTGCACTATTTTAAAAGAAACTTCTCAGACACAAACTCCTCCCCCCAAAAAAGAGGGGAAAATCTACCCTATGCCTAAGTATTTTTTAAAAAAGATTTTATTTATTTATTTGAGAGAGGGAGCTGGGGAGAGAGGCAGAGGGAGAGGGAAAAGCAGACTCCTTACTGAGCAGGGAGCTCGATGTGGGGTTCGATCCCAGGACCCTGGGATCATGACCCGAGCCGAAGGCAGCTGCCCAACTGACTGAGCCACCCAGGCACCCTAGTATTATAGAGAATTGTTATTCTCTGCCATGTTATTTTCCTTTAGCCATCCTCCTTTCCTCCTCCTAAGCTGAGTTCTAGTGGAATATTAAAGCTCACTGTTTCTTTTTGTCCCTATATAGTAATAGCTTGCTCATTTAATATGCAGTGAAGTGCTCAATGTACTTAATTCTTTTTTGGAGATTATTTGGAAAGGTTTTTGTTTAATCATAAGGCATTGCTGAAGCCAGTGACATTATGACAAAATGATTCATCTTGGTGTAGGGCTTATGATGAGAGAGGCTCTGAACTCTATTTTTAAATTTATAGAGAAATTTTTAAAAAATAGAGTGGGTTCCCTAAAAGAGAGGAGGGTGAATACGTTCAGAGTCCTGATTCTATGATTTCTAGCTTAGGAGGCAGAGGGTGCCTATTCACACCTCATTCATGGGAGAGTAAACTGTAGTCATTTTTCTTCTGAAGTCTGTTATTTCTTCAGAGACTGAGAAATTACTCTCTTCTAGGCCTGCTCCTCATTCCCCCACCCCCACCCCGCTTCTGTAGCTTGGGTAATTTATGCACAAAATAAGTAATGTTTGAATAAAAAGACAACACCTAAGTTAAGACATGATGAAGTAATTTAAGGTTACTTGTATACAGGATTCCACGTGTTAGGTTTTCACTTTGCATTATATACTTACCTGGCCACTGAAATTTTTAGTGAACTGAAATGTAGCTGCTCCCCAGGTTGTTACACGGAGTAGTGATGGATTTAGTATCACTGAACCTGTGTGAGTAGTGGTCTACAACAAGAGCAGAACTTGGAAATTCAGTCTTGTAATAAAGAGGGTATCTTGTCTTGAGCACCTTGTTTACACCTCTGGCAAGTCTTAACAACACCTCTAAAATTAAGAAGCCTCTCAAGAGGCACATATTTCATAGACCACTTCTTGCCCTCAACTTATCAAACAAATAGAGCTGCTTATGCTGATTTGTCCATTTGCAGAGTAATTATCATGCACTCCAGATTCCTAGCATTTTGCTTTAATCCAGAATAAAATTTAATTAAATAACTATTTACATCTATTATTTACACTACTCTCAGTGAGCAGCTTTGATTTCAGTGTCTGACCTCCATGCTCCTGGCCAGTAAGTATGAATTAGGGATGCTCTTCAGGTCGGTTCTTGCAGTGACCAGTCAGCCCTTACTACCTTGTAATACTTGGGAGGTGGTGAAAATGTTAAGAGGGGAAATAAACCAGAAAATTGCCTACCAAAGTGTCTCTGGCAAAACTCTCCTGAATAGTTGTTTGATCTTTGGTCAGACCTGGATAGTACTTAGATAAGAGATTATCTGTGAATATAGAGTCTTATAGGTCTTGCCTCTAGGCTGACAGCTCTTCAAGAGCATGGGCCATGTCTTTGTCTTGAGAATTGTAGGCCTGGCATAGAACGGGCACATAATATATATCTGTTTGATTTAATTTGCAATCAACCACCTACTTCCTTATCACCCTCATTTTATATATATTTTTCTGTTACTAACCTGGGATATGATAAAATTCTATTAGGGTCATGAGACTTGAATATTATTCTAATATTACTTGAAAGTTTGGAGATGAATGACACACCTGAAACTAACATAATATTATGTGTCAACTATACTTCAATTAAAAAAATAAACAAACACATACTTTTTTTTTAAAGTAGGCTCTCTGCCCAACGTGGGGCTTGAATTCATGACTCCAAGAACAAGAGTCACACGCTCTACTGACTGAGCCAGCCAGGTGCCCCAAATAAGTAAATATTTTTAAAAAACATTAGAGATGAAAGAGACCTTAGAGATAACTACTACAGAATGCCTTCATTTCACAAATGGGAAACTGAAGTCCAGAGAGATTAAATGACTTTTCAAAGCTGGTTAGTGACAGAGATAAAGCCAGGAAAATTCAGGTCCTCCTGGCTCCCAGTTTGTTACTAAATACTCCTAAGCCACTAAGAAGACTGCTTCTGCTTTAGGTTATACTGTTTTGTTTTGTTTCTTTCCTTTTTTCCTACCTCTCTTCACTTTGTGAGTGTGTATGTGTGTGTGTGTGTGTGTTTTGTTTTGTTTTGTTTTCCCGCCTCCCACTTGGACATGAGATCAGTATGCAAATCAGAGAACTTGGAAGTTTTTAGAAAAACTGGGCTCTATTGTGTTGTGGACCAGCATGGTGGAGGTGGAGCTTTATCTTCCTGGAAAGGTATTATATTTACTCATGTTCTCTGGGCCATGGTTGAATGTGAGAACTTACCCAAGTGCAGATATCTTTACTGCTCAGTGGATGTACCTTGCCCTGGAATGTCAGGAGACCGATCTCTCATCTTGGCTCTGTCACCATTCCTGTGGCCTTCGGAAACTTAATTTTCCTCCCTGGGCCTCAGTTCCTCATTGGTAAAATATAGAACTTGGACCAAATGAGCTCTAAAATCTTATGATTCTACCTGTTTCCACTTCTGATTTATAAACATTTAAAAAACTTTTTTTCTACCTTTAAAGTAAGAGCCACACCCAAGCCCAGTGGAATTTGGTCACCCTTCCATTTTTATGTGAATGTTGACAGGCCTTCCCTGCTCTCTTTGGTATAACTGGAATGATTTAATTTTTTAATTTCAATGGCTTCAATTACTATCTTCCATTTATCATTCTACCAAAGAAGTAATTGGCACAAGTGTTAAAGTTGACCTATGACTCAGTACCTTTGAGTCTTAGTTCCAGCGTTATTTTGAAAATCTCTAAATCTTCTCTTCTAGTTATCACTCATCTGGAGTTACATGGCCTCTATGGATCCTGTCTTCTCTCACTTCTTGTGGAATTGGGAGACAGGGCATAGTGTCTCCTCAGGACCAGGAGACCCACGAGGTGCCCGGAAGGGGGAACATTAAGTAGAGGAAGGGAGAGCTGCCAGGTTGCTGACTCTGCTAGAGGAGGTGACAAGGAGTTAGTTGCAACCTGACTCCTCTCCCCACTGTGGGATTATGGGCTTTGTGTTGTCTCAGCAAAGCCCCCTAGACATGTCATGGCAGCCTATCCCTTGCCTTCTTCTGCTTACATGCCTCCACGCCCTGGAATGGAGAATCAAGAGATCAGCTTTTCTGGCTGCAGTTGAAAGGATGCCCTGTTTGTCAGAGGCGAGTGGCCTGACTTACCCTGAAAATTACCCTGATGTGCAAAGCTGCAGAATGCACAGCTCTTTGTTACCTGTACCTAAAGGAACATAAGGCCCAATGTTGCATTACTTGGTTTGCCTCTAACAGACCTTTCTCTTTTGCATCAACTCTTTCACACCATCAATCACTCAACAGCATTTATGAAGCCCTTGCCTTAAGCATAAAGGAAGGTTGAGAAGGAAGAGAAACAATGATTTCTGGCCTCGAGGACTAAAAAATTGCTGAGAGAAGACTTGAGAATGCATAAAAACACTAAGTACTACATAAACAAGTATAAATGAACATAATGGAGAGTATTTCCCGACATGGTTAGGAGTTAACTAGCATGATCAAGCTAGAGTGAAGTTAGTCAGAGAAGACTTCTAGCTTCTTAGAACAGTCACAGCAAATTTAATTGAATATATTAACATACTCACCTAGAGAACCCAGGGACAATTTTACGAAGGACTTAAATGATTACAGAAAGCCCCACCTAGTCATATTCTAGAGAACACCAAAGACACAAATCAAAAAAGTCACATGGCAAATACGTGAGAAGGGCTTGAGTAGAGAGTGACTGAGGAAGCTAAACAGGTGATTTGTATAAATATACCTGAATGCCAAGCTGAGGAATTGGATCTGATCAAATTTGCAACAGGGAGCCACTGGAGGTTCGTAAAAATGGAAATGGCGTATGAAATCTTCTAAGGAAGATTAATTTTCCTGCTGTGTATAAACTAATACAGAAATGTTAGTGGCAGGACCCGGGTCAGGGCTGTGGCTGTGGCTGTGGAAATACAGTGAAGATAAGCTGGTGGGATGAGATGGAACCAATCAGCAGGGCTTGACCTAGGTTTGGACAATAATAGCCAACATTCACTGGTTGCGTTGTGTGTGCTGGTCACAGGGCTGAGGGCTTGTCACATGACTTAGACCTGTATGAGAAGAAATTAAATAACTTGCTCCAGATCATACTACATGAGTGAGGAACTGGAATCTGAACTGACACTCTGGCTCTAAAGCAACTTAACTACTATGCTAGACTGCATCTCTGAAGTCAAACAGGAAGGGAGAAAATTACCCTAGTGCAGTGGTTGAGTGGTTTGCCCTTCAGATTCAGACTCTCTGGGATTTCATCCTGTCTTATGACACTAGCTATCCACTCCTGGATAGTCCACTGAAAATTCTACCCCTCCTTTTCCTTGTCTATAAAAATGGAGATAAATAGGGGCGCCTGGATGGCTCAGTCGGTTAAGCGTCTGCCTTCAGGTAGGTCATGATCTCAGGGTCCTGGGATCGAGCCCCGCATCGGGCTCCCTGCTCAGCGGGGAGCCTGCTTCTCCCTCTGCCTCTGCTCCTCCCCCTGCTCGTGCTCCCTCCCTCTCTCCCTCTCTCTTGCTCAGTCTCTTAAATAAATAAAATCTTTTAAAAATTGGGGATAAATAGTACCCGTGTATAGGACTGCTATAAAGCATAAACGTGTTGCAGTATGTACTCTACTCATCCCAGTGCCTGACACATAGTGTGTGTTCAATAAATGTTAACCACCAATAAAATTGTTGTTATCATCCTATGTCTGGGATCCTGGCAAAATAGAGCTGTAATTGCCAGAAGAAGAAAAAGGGGAAATTTGGTTTAAGGTTATTTTCCTCTCACAAGTCCTTTGCTCTTGAGTTATAGAAGATTTAGGGATCAGTAGAATCACACTGAGGGAAGTGATGAGAAATGTGGTGATGTTCCTAAGAGAAGAAATGCCAGTCTTACAGATCATTGAAGAAAAATCATGCTAGAAGTGAGGGAAAAGGAGGGAGGCTAAGACGTTGGTTAGTGTAGAGTCTCTTGGGTTGGAGGCAGGGAGGAATGGGATTGCCATTTTATTAACTTATAGATGAGCATGAATTTAACTTCCCTTTTGGTTTCCTCTTTTTCATCGTCACTATTAATAGTCTTTGCATTTATTGAGAAGTAATCTATGCTGCCATTCCTCCTCAGAACTGTATGTACTGAAAATGCAGTTAGTAAGGGAGATTTTAAAAGGACATTGCTTAAAGAAAAATACAAAAAGCAATAACATGATAGGTGACTGTCGTTCATAGATCAGAGTGCTGCCAGCCCTCTGAAGTCCTTTTCTTCTTAGAGAGATCTCCAAGAAGTCTTTGTGCCCCACACATAATGACTACTTAGGAGCTGAGTCAAACAAGGAGTCTTATTTTAGTTTTCTACACTTGATCTTAGCCAACTTTTCTAAATACCAAGTCTGGGGGCGCCTGGGTGGCTCAGTCGTTAAGCGTCTGCCTTCAGCTCAGGTCATGATCCCAGGGTCCTGGGATCGAGCCCCGCATCGGGCTCCCTGTTCCGTGGGAAGCCTGCTTCTCCCTCTTCCACTCCCCCTGCTTGTGTTCCCTCTCTCGCTGTGTCTCTCTCTGTCAAATAAATAAAATCTTAAAAATAAATAAATAAATAAATAAATAAATACATACATACATACATACATACCAAGTCTGGGCAGGCCTGTGTTTTCACTGCATGGGTGGGGTACGTGGTTAAGCTAATTCACATGTTAGCTGCCTAAGTCACCTCACAGGGTACCATGGTTCAGTTTATTCTCTCAACTGAGCAGAGACAGCATAAATGGAGGGCTAAGCTACTTCCCACTGAGCGTAACAGGAAGTAGTGATTTGACACTCTACCCTTTGAATTCATTCTGTATTATGGCGTGGCTAAGTGATATTGAGAAAATATAGAGTAATCATTGGTGATATTAGTGCTCTCAAAGTCATTCATTTGTAAATATTTATTGACAATGATGAGTATTTGTATAGAATACAATATCTGGTACATAGTAGGTTATATGGTGTTGACTATGAGCTGGTGCTTGGACTGCACATTTGCCAATATACAGCATTTAATTGCATTTCTTTTTTTTTTTTTTAAGATTTTATTTTTAAGCAATCTTGGGCTCGAACTCACAACCCTGAGATCAAGAATTGCATGCTCTATCGACTGAGCCAGTCAGGCGCCCCTTAATGCATTTCTTTAAGCAAAATTCAACTCTATCTACAGGTAGGAAAGATTAGGTACAATGTAGATTGGATATATTTTCTCACTTTTGTTTCCCTCTGTGAAGAAATCCCAGCTCCAGTCCAGCCGTGGTAAAGTGATGGCGATTACACAGCCGTGATTGGTGTCTGTGAGCTCCTGTTGAGTGGTTGTTACAGAATTTGAAAGGGCAAGGCATATTTCATGTACTAGTCCTCAACTATCTCCATCAAGCTGTCACCATAGAGACAGAAAACTTAAAGACTTCTTTACAATCATTTTGGAAGGGAAATGTCTATTTCTGGCTGAGATTTGGCCTCTCTAAAGTAGAGTTTATGAAGAGTTTCTTATTGTCTACTATGTAGTGAGAAATTGAGCACAAAATAAGGAGGAACCTTGTGGGGGAAATGATTAGCAATTATAAAAAGGAAAAAACCCACTTTGATGAGCATAGAGCTAGGTCCTACAGGTCAGTTATGACCTGAATACAATTTAGGTACTAGAAGTAACTTATCTTCATGTTTTGTGACGTGCCTCTCTCTACTAGAGTGTAGTTGAATAGTTTCTTGCCCCAATTATTCTCATAACCTACAGAGCAATCACCACCCTGAGATTAGATCTCCTTTAAACACTCAAGTCATAAACTCAATACGAGTTGCCAAAGATCATCTGGTTTAAGCAATTTTTTTTTTACCTGCTACATCCTTATACATAAATAAGACCTAGCACCTCTTGATAGGTTTCCATTTTTGTCTCTACAGCTATGCCAATTAAATGGCTTTTTTTGAGAATCTAATTTTATTTTCAAGAAAGATGAAGAATTTACTTTTTCAAACAGCCTATGTTAATACTAATTCTGAAGCAAAATAGAACCCATGGAAAAGAAGAATTTATTTCAGTCTATTTTACCACTTGGAACATTAATTCCATAAGGAAAACACTTTATTAAATTCTGCTGGCATTTAAAGCTTATAAAATGCATTTGCTTGGTTCTTTTAAACCACATTGAACTTTTTTCTTTGGATGTTTCCAAAATCGCATTGGAATTTATCAAATTTTAAAATGCATATCCTTGGATACTACAATTTCCCTTCAAGGAATTTCTTCCAGAAAAATATTCCCATTAAATGAAAGTCCATTCTGAACTTGAAGCTGCTCAGCCTAATTTCTGCCCTTGGCTCAAAGAATGCCAGACAAGTTTGGCAGATTCTCTTCTGAAAAAATTTAACAGCACAAGAGAAATGATTTTTGGAGGCCCTACAATAAAGTGGGTGGATTCCTGCTTGATGACCCCAAAGTAAAACCCACCAAGGACAAGCCCCATTTGAGCACACAGAACTAACAATCACCTATTATGTGAAAGTCACTTGACATTTGAGGAATGTCTCTATCATGAAACGCAGACACCAAAACAAAGGAATTTTTGGAAAGCAGAGACAATGCAGGAAGATAAATAAATTATATCCATGAAACATGAATAAACAACAATGGAATGCTATATTAAAAAGGAGTGATCAGAGAATAAACGGAGCTCTTGGAAATGAAAAATATGATTGCTGAAATAAGAAATTCATACAAGCGTTGGAAGATGAAGACAAGGAAATTTCCCAGAAGGTAGATCTAAGAGATGACAGAAATGGAAAATAAAAGAGAAAGTAACAGGGTTAGTCCAGGAAGCTCAAGATTTCTTGGAAAATGGAGAGACAGAGATACAGAGAAAGAGACAGACTATATCAAAGTCCCCATAGCAAACCCACTTTACCCCATATGGTGCAGATAAAGAGATTTTTACCAAGTGACTACTTAAAGAAACGGTGAGCAGGAAGGATTAGGGAACACACAAGGGTGGTAGAGTGTCCAGAGACTAGCCTCAGTGAGAAACTTAGAGACCCAGGGCAGAAGGGACTGGGTCAGAGCAGGTGGTATAAATGGATCACCGTGACGACCTGAGCCCAGCAGGAAGGGCCTCCGGGGGGAGATACAGCTACTGCCCAAGAGGTGTGGTTCTACATAAAAGATACAGCAGAGAAGAAATTCTCTCTCTTCCTGTGATCTGATCTCACGTTGGCCAAACCTAACCAGAAACCAGCTGATAGAATTATAATGCACAGGAATCATTCTCTCAGGGCAGGGCAGGGCTAGTGAGCGAAGAGAAATACATTATTAAAGAATAATACAACAACATTTTCCCATCTGAAAAACATCTGGTGTCTATCCCAGGGTATTTAAAAAAACACAACACAACAAAACAAAACAAAACAGCGCCCTACATAAGGGACAGCACAATGAAATTTCAGAATACCATTAACAAAGAGGAGATCCTAAAAGCTTCCAGAGAGAAAAAAACAGATCATATATAAAGGCAATGGCATTGGATAAATGAACAGCAACACTGAATGCTATACGACAATGGAGCAATGTCTTCACATTTCTGAGGCAACATCCTTTCCAAGCCAAATCGTCAATCAAGTGCAAGGGTGGAGAAAAGGCATTTGTAAACATGCAACGTCTCAAAAAGTTTACCTTCTATACACGATTTCTTAGGAAGCTATTACAAAATAACGGAGTAAACAAACACAAATGGAAGACTCTGGGGTGAGGGAACATGATGTATGCATAGCCAAGAAGTGAATGTAAATCCTGGGCTGACAGCTGTGCAGAAATCCTAGAACATATCTAGTTAAAACAGAGCAGGAGAAAAGAAGCCTCCATTAAGATGTCTTCAAGGGAAAAAAGAAATCACTAATCATTTTCAGAGAGGTTTAACAATTCTTTGGAGGGTTTGGGAAGGCCAATGAAAATGAAGCAAATTACTGCTTAAGAAAATCAGCCTTCTAAAGCTATTTGATTTCTTAATTTGTGTATACATATTGCTTTCATACAACATTAACTTTAAACTACTCTCACAAGAATGCAAAGTGTAAGTGCAAAGATATCATTATATCACTGTATGTTGTATCACAAAATTGAAAATAACCTAAACGTCCATCAGCAGAATGATTGAATTATGCTATTGCCAAATGATAGAATACTATGTATCCTTTAAAAAGGAGAGGGGTGCCTGGGTGGTGCAGTTGGTTGAGCATCCAACTCTTGGTTTCAGCTCAGGTTGTGATCTCAGAGTTGTGAGATCGAGCCCCACATCCAGCTCTGCACTCAGCTCCGAGTCTGCTTGAGATTCTTTCTCTCCCTCTGCCCCTTCCCCCAGCCCTGCTCTCATGCTCTCTCTCTCCCTCTCTCTAAAATAAAATAAATCTTTAAAAAAAAAGGAGTACCTCTGAAACAAATAATACATTATATGTTAAGAAAAAAAAGAAGAAGAAGAAGATAGCAGGAGGGGAAGAATGAAGGGGGGGAAATCGGAGGGGGAGACGAACCATGAGAGACGATGGACTCTGAAAAACAAACTGAGGGTTCTAGAGGGGAGGGGGATGGAGGGATGGGTTAGCCTGGTGACGGGTATTGAGGAGGGCACGTTCTGCATGGAGCGCTGGGTGTTATGCACAAACAATGAATCATGGAACACTACATCAAAAACTAATGATGTAATGTATGGTGATTAACTTAACAATAAAAAAATTAAAAAATTAAATTAAATTAAAAAAGGAGATAGAATCTAGATGTATACTGAGTGAGTTTTAGATATATATTTAAGCGGAAACAAAACAGGTTTCAAAACTTGTACCCATAATGTTATCCTACTTTTTAAGGTAAAAAAATTCTTACAAGTATATATTACCTTATACATAGAAAAACAAAAGATTGGGCAAGTGTGGATTTTTACTTCCTAATTAAATTTTTTTTTGTATTGAATTGTTTTAATGAGGATGGACTTTGAGTACTCAAAAAAAAATCAACACAGAAGAATTTTTAATAAGACTATTTTGGGGCTTAGAAATCAATTTTTCCATACCTTCATTTAACAATATTCATTCATCAAACTATTGTGTTTGGTATTGCAGAGACAGAGATAAATAAAATACATCTTCTGCCTTCAATTTTATCACAGTCTGGTGGTTTTTAAACTGCCCTGTGCTTCAGGGGTAGAATAAATATTTGATCTGAGTTTCATTTTCAAAATATATTTTATTTTATTTTTTTTAAAGATTTTATTTATTTATTCATGAGACACAGAGAGACAGAGAGAGAGAGAAAGAGAGAGAGAGAGAGGCAGGCTCCCTACGGAGCAGGGAGCCCGATGTGGGACTCGATCCCAGGACCCTGGGATCATGACCTGAGCCGAAGGCAGATACTTAACTGACTGAGCCACCCAGGCACCCTCAAAATATATTTTAAATATTAAAACATCTGTAACAAAATAAATTCATATAGTAAATTTTAATACATTGAGACCACCACTTGTTTTTTTTTCTTAAAGATTTATTTGTTATTTTCTTTTAGAGAGAGAGAGAGAGGGTGTGTGCATGTGAGCTGGGCAGGGAAAGACAGAGAGAAACTCAAGCAGACTCCTTACTGAGTATCAGGAGCCCAACATGGGGCTCAATCCCATGACCCTGAGATGATGACCTGAGTTGAAATCAACAGTTGGATGCTTAACCCACTGAGCCACCCAGGTGCCCCAAGGGACCACCCCTTGTTAATGTCTACTGTCAGGTAAACTGTTGTTTTTGTCAGACATAAATTTTTCCTGTCATTTTAAAGCATATATTTGAATTTATTATAAACATGTCATTACATAGAAAGGTTGTAGCTTTACATTGGTCTTTTTTTTTGTTTTTAAAGATTATTTATTTATTTATTTGACAGAGAGAGAGACAGCGAAAGAGGGAACACAAGCAGGGGGAGTGGGAGAGGGAGAAGCAGGCTTCCTGCGGTGCAGGGAGCCCGATGCGGGGCTCGATCCCAGGACCCTGGGATCATGACCTGAGCCGAAGGCAGACGCTTAATGACTGAGCCACCCAGGCACCCCTTACCTTGGTCTTTTTAAAATCCAATGTGCATATGTCTGCTTCTAGAAAAATCTACAGGTGACTGCGACCATAGCATAAGTGCTGAGCACAATTAAATATACAGCAGAGTTCATCTGCCTGAAATACATTCTTTTTTTTTTAAAGTAAACTCTACATCCAATGTGGGATTTGAACTCACACCCCGAGATCAAGAATTGCATGCTTTCCCAACTGAGCCAGACAGGCGCCCCCTGATGTACATTCTTATGTGCAATAACAAATAAATGGATAACGTGTCAGGTAGCTTAGGTAGAGTTATGCAGATTCTTAAATTTAGAGCTTTATAAGTTTCCAGTATTTGACTTTTATAATAAAAGATATGAACAGTTGCTTATTCTTGTGAACTGAGTTTTAAAAGATTTTATTATGGACACTTTGAAATAGACACAAAGTAAACAACAGAATAATGAACAACTTTATACTTCTCACCCAGCTTCAACAATTATGAATATTCTTTTTTTTTAAAGATTTTATTTATTTATTTGAGAGAGAGAGAATGAGAGAGAGAGAGCACATGAGAGGGGGGAGGGTCAGAGGGAGAAGGAGACTCCCTGCCGAGCAGGGAGCCTGATGTGGGACTTGATCTCAGGACTCCAGGATCATGATCTGAGCCTAAGGCAGTCACTTAACCAACTGAGCCGCCCAGGCGCCCCAATTACGAATATTCTATCATTCTCATGTCATCCAAATCTCCATCTGTTTCCCCACTGGATTATTTTTTCCAATAAACATTTTCTATTACTCCCATTTCAGATTTCTGAGTCTGCCTAGTTGTTAAAAGAACTATTGCCATTTGCAATCACTTAGCTTTGTTGATCAGCTTTGTTTCTCAATATTATCCAATCTAAACAAAATACAGAAATATTTTGGAAACTGAAGCTTATACAAATCTGCAATTATCATTTACAAGTCCTAATTTCAAACTTTAGTGTTCACCAAAATAACCTGATTTTCTGAGATTTTTTTTTTACATTAAAATTTTTTTGGCTAAAACTAATAAATAAATATGCTTTAAAGACTTCAAAAATCAGGGGCACCTGGGTGACTCAGTCGGTTAAGCATCTGACTCTCAGGTCAGGATCTCAGGGTTGTGGGATCAGAGCCCCGTGTTGGGGTCCGCACACAGTGTGGAATCCGCTTGAGATTCTCTCTCTCCCTCTCCCTTTGCCCCTCTCTCTGCTCATGCTCTCTAAATAAATAAATAAATAAAACCTTAAAAAAAAAAACCCTTCAAAAATTGTACAAAGAATGTGCATTAAAAAAGAACATCTTCCTTTCCCTCCCCACCCAGTTCCTCTTTTCAGCGACCAATTTCTTGAGACAATTTCCAGAAATACTCTCTGCATGCACATACAAGCACGTACATAACTATAATCCTTAAAAGAAAAGCCCTGCTGGCAGTGCCCACTGTTTTCTACCCTGCCTTTGTTCATTACTGTATCTTTTAATACACAGATCAGATCGAAGAGTTTCTGAAAAGGCACAGAAACTGCTGGTATAGGGCAACTATATCTCTAACAGCACATCAGTGAGCACAGGGAAGAGGGAGCCAATATCTTGCTTTTGGGAAGTATAAAAGCCATGTGATATTTGAGCTGAATCTTCATGGAAACGCGTACATGGCAGAAAAGTAGAAGATTGTTTTAAGTGGTGACACTTACCAATTCCAGACCTAATTTATTTGGGTTTTCCTTTTTTCTTTCTTCATGGCAGTTGGCAGGTACAAAAATCTAGAGCAGCTGCTAGTCTGTTGAAAGTCATCTCTACTAGGGTGAAAGAATATTAGAGTATGAATCCAAGACCTGGGTTGTAGTTTTAGGCAAGTCATGTGACCTCTTTAGTTTCCTCATTTATATAATGGGGATACCATGTGCTTGTGTTTCTCACCAGGTTTTTGAGACTATCTGCTGAACTCAAGTACTGTCCTACGGTGAAAGCAAATTCTCTGGAGTCTAAGGGACATAGGTTTGAAATCACTGTTCAGCTGCTATGAATGGTGCAGTTGCTAAATCATTCAATCCATTCACAGGAAATTATTGAGTATCTGCAATATTGCAGACACTGTCCTAGGCATGAGGATATGAGGGTGAACGAGACAGATAGGAGCTTAAATTGTTTTTGAGCAGTGTGCGCTAGCACTGTGCTAAAACCAAGAAGTAGTGTTAAATCCTTAGGCAGTCTCATTTGCTCACATAGCTACAAATTACATCTATCTGCTGAAAATTCCCAAATTTATACCTCCTGGCCTGACCTCTCTGAACTTGAGTCTTACATATACAACTGCCTTTTCAATGACTCCTTTTAAATAATTCATAAGAAACTCAAACATAATACTTCCAAACCTAGACTGATTTTGATCCCAAGGCTATCCCTCCCTCCTCTCTTCCCCATCTTTATAAACAGACCACCAACCACCAAGATTTCAAGCCAGAGATCTGGAGGACATCCCTGACAGCTCCTCTCTCTTACCTCCCACCACCTGGAAGACAAATTAGTTCTACCCAGAAGGTAGATCTTGAATCCATCCACTGTTTTTTCTCTCTTAAATCCCCCTTGCTTCCTTCTTTCTTTTCTTTTTTTTTTTTAAAGATTTTACTTATTTATTTGAGAGAGAGGGAGAGAGAGAGAGCATGAGCGGGGGCAGGGGGAGCAGAGGGAGAGGGAGAAGCAGACTCCCAACTCAGCAGGGAGCCCCATGAGGGGCTCAATCCCAGGACCATGAGATCATGACCTGAGCGGAAGGTAGATACTTAGCCAAATGAGCCACCCAAGTGCCCCATCCCCCTTGCTTCTTTGCAATAGACTCCTCACCATTTTCCTTGCTACTTCCTGCTTCCCCAACAAGCCATTGGCCATGGTGGCCAGAGTAGGTTCTCAGCATGAAAGCAACAGCAATGGTAGTGATAACAGACACAAACAAAACAAATAAAACAAAACTGAAAATATAAGAATTCTTTCATTCCCACATCTTTCTGGGAAGAATTCTACCCTCCCAATCCCCCCCCCCCCACCCCACACTTTCCCTGCCCCAAGTCTGGGGCTTCAGTTGTGCTGATCAAGATAAATTGGTGAAGGTGCAGATTTAGATCAGAAAGGATTGATTGACTTACATTAACAAGGGCAGGGAATGGAATCTTGAAGATGAGAGAATGAAGCCAAACAAAGAAGAGCCAAGTCCAGATCTGGCCTACTTTTTGGGGTTAATATTTAGAGAGAAGAGAGATTGGAGAGTGTTGCTGTGCTGTGCTGAGTAGAACTTAGATAGATCAAGATTTTTTTATCATGCTTACTGAGACTTATACACAGAAATTTCCATTTTGTGCTTATTTCATACACTTCAGTAAATATTAGACTGCTTTTCATTTTTATATTCAGTATCTGTTGTTTCCTGTGAATGAGATCTTATGCTGATATGGGCAATGAGTGGGCTCAGCTTTATTCAAAATACACCATTGCACTTAGGATAAAATCTAAATCCCTTACCAGGGACTAAAAATCTCTAAATCATCTAGTCTCTATTTACCTCTCCAATCTTCTATCTGAACTCGTCTCCCCTTTGCTGACACTGGTCTTCCTTTGGTTCCTCAAGCACACAGAATCTTTTCCTTTCTTAGTCTCTACTTAGCTATTCCATTTGGAATGTTCTTTCCGTGGATGACCCATTCTTATCTTTTAGGTCTCATCTAAAATGTCACCTTTTCAGAAAGTGCTTTCCACTTAGCTTAGCTAGATCTCCATTGTTGTTGTTGTTCATGGCACTCCATGGTTTCCTTTATAGAACTTTGCAGGTGGTAATTTATTTACATGTGTGGTTATGTGTGCGTGCACACATGCCTGTTTTGCTCATTGTCTATCTCCTGCAGATGTAAATCCAAGAAGACAATGAGCTTGTGGGTTTGTTCAGGGCTACAGAGCCAATGCCTCAGTGCTCTGCACAGAGAAGGCTGCCAATGACTATTTGTTGAGTGAACAAACAAACTCTTGTAGAGCTTAACATTGACAAGAAAATACAGATACTGAAGATAATGTGTTATGATGACTACAACAGGGAAGTATGGTGTTACTGTAAACCTGAGGAAGCTAATTTAAGGGGCGCCTGGGTGGCTTAGTCGGTTAAGTGTCTGCCTTTGGCTCAGGTCAAGATGCTAGGGTCCTGGGATCAAGCCCCGCATCCGGGTCCCTGCTCAGTGGGGAGTCTCCTTCTCCCTCTGCCCCTCTCCCCTGCTCGTGCTCTCTCTCTCCCTCAAAAATAAATAAATTTTAAAAATCTTTTTTAAGGGCGCCTGGGTGGCTCAGTTGGTTAAGCGACTGCCTTCAGCTCAGGTCATGATCCTGGAGTCCTGGGATCGAGTCCCACATTGGGCTCCCTGCTCGGCAGGGAGTCTGCTTCTCCCTCTGACCCTCCTCCCTCTCATGCTCTCTCTCATTCTCTCTCTCGCAAATAAATAAAAAATCTTAAAAAAAAATCTTTTTTAAAAAAAGGAAACTAATTTAAGTGGGGAGCAAGACAACCCAGGCCTCCCTGATCTAAGAACGGATCAGGAATTGGCCTAGTGATGAGAGTGAGGAGTGTTCACGCAGAGGAAACAACAAGTGTAAAGGCCTCAGGATGAGAGTATGAAGTATTTGGGGGAAACCAAAGAAGATAGTATGTCTGGAGCGTAGAGAGGAAGAGGTGGGCCCATGGAATGTGTGATAAGCCTTAGGACTGGGAGCTTTATCCTAAGAGAAATGGAAAGCTTCAGACAGTAGAGCAAGGTGATTAAGTTTGTGGTTTTAAAAGACTACTCTAGGATGTGTGGGGAATGGATTACAGGTGAGGAATGGAGAGCTTGGAGAAGTAGGCTGGGGCAAAGATGATCTAGGGTGACTGCCTAGGTAAGTGTAAGAATACAGACCAGAGAAGATAGAGGCATGGCTGGAAGAGGTGGTGAATTTGGAGAAGAGCGGTAGATTCACAAAGTATTTAAAAGCTCAGGTAGTTAAGATATGGTGAGTCATTGGTCTTGCCCTAATGGAGTGTGAGAGCCACGATGACTTCCAGGGTTTTGTTTTAGACTGTTGAGTAGATAGTGGCACTGGTTATTTAGATGAGGGAAAACTGGAAGAGGAGCCAGTTGTTGTATGTGGGTGAGTGGAGGGAAGATGACGAATTCGGCTGTGGACAAGGTTTGAGGCCCCTGAGAGGTATACAAGGCGAGATGCCAAGCAGGCAGCTAAATAGATGGCAGTGTGTTGGTCAGTGGAATTCTGCATACAAATGGAGCCATCTGTCTGGGGAGTGAGTGGAGTCCAAGGCTTGGGAGAGAGTCCTGAGGTACTCTCACCATTTAAGGGTCAGACTGAGAAGAAGCCAGGAAATGACCAAGGAGTAGAGAGGTAAGAGTAACACCGGAACGTGTGATGCTATGGAAAGCCTTCATGAAATGATCCTAGATAGGGGCGCCTGGGTGGCTCAGTCGGTTAAGCGTCTGCCTTCGGCTCAGGTCATGTTCCCAGGGTCCTGGGATCGAGTCCTGCAAAGGGCTCCTTGCTCAGCGGGGAGCCTGTTTTCCCTCTGCCTGCCACTGCCCCTGCTGTGCTCTCTCTCTGACAAATAAATAAAATATATATATATTTTTTAAGATTTTATTTATTTATCTGAGAGAGAATGGGAGACAGAGAGCCTGAGAAGGGGAGGATCAGAGGGAGAAGCAGACTCCCCGCCGAGCAAGGAGCCCGATGTGGGACTCGATCCCGGGACTCCAGGATCATGACCTGAGCCGAAGGCAGTTGCTTAACCAACTGAGCCACCCAGGCGCCCTAAATAAATAAAATCTTAAAAAAAAAAAAAAGAAATGGTCTTAGACAAAAGTCTCAGTGAAGTAGCTGTCAGATTTTGAGTACAGAACATCACTCAGCAATTTAAGTTCTGATAATTCTCCTCCTTCATTAGGAAATTGTATACAGTAGTCTCCTCTTCTCCAAGGGGGATACACTCCAAGACCCCCAGTGGATGACTAAAACTGCAGATAGTATCAAACCTTATGTACACTATGTTTTTTCCCCATACATACATACTTATGATAAAGTTTAATTTATAAATTAGGCAAAGTAAGAGATTAACAACAGTAACTTGTAATAAAATAGAACAATATACTACAGTAAAAGTTATGTGAATGTGGTCTCTCAAAATAGACTGTACTCACACTTCTTGTGATGATGTGAAATGAAATGCCTACAAGATGAGATGAAGTGACATGGATGTCGTAGGCATTGTGACATAGAGTAAGGCTAATACTGACCTCTATTTGTCAGAAGTGGGATCATCTGCTTTCAGACTGAGGTTGACTGTTGGTAACTGAAACCATGGAAAGCAAAACCATAGATAAGCGGGGCTATTGTATCAGTATTTCTTAGGGAAAGAAACACCTCCTCAAATTCCACCTTAAAAATGACTATTTTATTTTCATATTAGTATTTTATCCTTCAATATTTGTTTATAATGCATAAACATTTTTGTATTGTTGCAGTTATAATGGATGCATTTTAGTTTTTCCATTTTAAAAGTGAAAGGAATTTATGACTTCATAATTACCATTTTAGTGGCTGTATTATGTTCCAATAGATGACATTGTAGAGATTTATAAAAGGATATGGCTGACTCTGTTAAAACTATAAGAAGAAAAAAAACTACAGGAAGATAAACTTTTTCTCAGAATCCACCCTCCTTTACTATAACAAGATCACTTATTTTTTATTTTTTTAAAGTAGGCCCCACACCCCGCATGGAGCCCAACATACATGGGGCCCAACAGGTCATGGGGCCTAATGTGGGGCTCAAACTCCTGACCCTGAGATCAGGAGTTGGGCACTTAGCCCACTGTGCTACACAGGCACCCCAATAAGATCACTTTAAGGGTTAAGAAAACACAGAAGCAAATGAGCCTATCAGTAATGTTGTCTTCTGGAGTTTAAATACAGATAAATCAATTTCAATATGATGCTTTTTCAACTTCATACCTAACTTGAATGACATCCTAAGAACATTTTCTGAAAAAGTAGAGTTTTTTCTATAAGAAACACGACTAGAAGCAGAAGGTGAACTCATGATTGAGCCAAGGACACTTTAACTCTTTGATCTAATGAAATTATGTGCTGAAATCAGCACAGTAGCTCAGAAAAGCTAAAAGTCTCTTGCCCCTACAAATAGCTCTCTAGTTTGGTGACATCAAAAGTAATTGATCAGGGGTGCCTGGGTGGCTCAGTTGGTTAAGCGACTGCCTTCGGCTCAGGTCATGATCCTGGAGTCCCGGGATCGAGTCCCGCATCTGGCTCCCTGCTCGGCAGGGAGTCTGCTTCTCCCTCTGACCCTCCTCCCTCTCACGCTCTCTGTCTCTCATTCTCTCTGTCTCAAATAAAAATAAATAAAAAATCTTTAAAAAAAAAAAGTAATTGATCAGGCACACCTGAAATAATATAACATTGTGTATTAACTATACTCAAATATTTCTTAATTAAAAAAAGAAAAATAAACACACTGAGGATGGAGGGATGAATTAAAAGGGTAGGCAAAAATATAATAATCTCGAACTCATCAGGAAAAGAAAATTGATCAGGAAGGCCCAAACGTGAGGGCTGCTGAACTCCCTCAGTTTAATTCACTTAAGTATGTACTGAGCTCCTGCTTTGTGCAGGACAGAAGTGTCATATACAGCGTCCATGACATCTTTATTTAAAGGTTTATTTTCTCTCTTACTCATTGTTTTAAGATGGGACTTCACTATCTGCGTGGATCTTGTTGGCAGTTTCCTGTGTGTCCTGTCTCATGAGCACTGTTTTTGTCTTACCACAGGTTGTTGGGATGGGTAGTGATGTCAGATCAATCCAGAGCACCAGCCAACTTAAGGCAGGTTCATGGGTCAAGGGCTTGGGGTCCTTTTAGTGGTGGGGGAGAGAGGAGGAATGGGTGATAAGGAGAGATGTGGGCCTCTGAATCTCATGGAGACTCTGGAATTACTGAGTATCTTCTACACACTGTATTCTCCTTTAACCCTTGGTTAACAATCATAATTGTATGAAGGAGATGGTTCTGCATTTTACAGATAAGGAAACTGGCTAGTGATCTATTTAAGGTTACAGAGTAAATGGTGGGTCTGGGGTCTTCGAAGGCTTTCCTCCACAGTGCACAGGGTCCCAGTAGAATTTCAGGTCCAAAGCAAATCATACTGTGCCCTCCACGCTCACATTTTTACAAGACGAAGTCTGTCTAGAATGTACATCTAATAACCTAGTAAAAAGAGGTCATGGACAGGCAATTTGTAGCCGGAGAAGTCAATATGTGGTCTATGGGTCTACCTTTCTTTTGGTCTTGATAAGGAGCTCCTAAGATTTTAGACTAGTGTTACTGCCTGTCTTCCTAAGTTCTTGCCCATACTACAAAGACCTGTTTCCTTCATTAGACAAAAATATGAATGGCTGGTCCAGTTCTGTCTCAAATAACGATGTATCAAATAAATCCCTTTGCAAACTATGGCACTTTACAAACTTGTAAGGTAGCACACATCTTTCCAAAGTATCAAGGAACTGTGAAGTAGCTGATTAAAATAAATTCTTGATGACTCGAAATACTGGAAGGTGGCGAAATCACTTGGTAACTGGACTTCATAGATACCATCTAAAACCACATTCTAAGAAGCAATTTTAATCTTTCTGAGATTTGGCTCTTTGTAGAGATTTAAACCCCCAAAAAAGGAGACGAGGAGTAAAATGCCAATAAGATTAATTAAATTTCTTCTTTGAGCTCTGTCCAAACGTTGACGGAATTAGGACAGAACAAAAAGAGATGAACTTACACATCCTCTGCGCGTTAAAACTGAGGTAAGGAAGTGAGTTATGGGGAAAAGACTTGAGACATCCTTGGGGACCGCTCTCGTTCAGGACATTTCCTTTCGCAACATTCCAGAGTCTGAGTCCCCAGGGCTCCCCACAGTGGGAAGGGAAAGACGCACGTACGCGTACATTCACGTGTACACACACAGACACACGCGCGCGCGCACACATTACACATACACACGGCCTGTTTCCTCCGCTCCCCCTTCCCCGGGGGGCGGGGTCTCTTTCTCTTTAAAGAGCAGACGGTCTCCGCGCAAACCCAGGCTCTCTAAGGCCCCGGGGGCCCGGGACCCGAGCTGCTAGCAGCCAATGGACGCGGTGGAGCGGCTCGAGCGCGGCTGACGCTACACCAATGGGCGTTCGCGGGGGGGCGGGGGCAGCGGAGGAGACACTATTGTTGATGAGGAGGAGCGGCGGCGGCGGCGGCGGCGGCGGCTGCACCACCTCGTTGCTGCCGGCCGCGGCCCGGGCGCCCCTTGCTCCCCGGATTCCGGCTTCGTCACCCCGTCGCAGGGACCTTCCCTTCGGCCTCGAGAATCCAACCCCTGCAACCCAACAACAACAACCCCCCCCCGTCTCGCCCAGTCACCGGGGAGGGGGGGACCATGTCCCAGCGGGTGAGGCGCAATGGGTCCCCCACGCCGGCCGGCTCCCTCGGGGGCGGTGCGGTCGCCACGGCCGGGGGAGCCGGGAGCCGCCTGCAACCCATGAGGGCGACGGTTCCGTTCCAGCTGAAGCAGCAGCAGCAACATGGCAGCCCCACGCGGAGCAACGGCGGCGGCGGCGGCAACAACGGCGGCTGCTGTGGTGGCGCCTCAGGCCCCTCAGGCGGCGGCGGCGGCGGCGGCGGCGGCGGGGGCCCGCGCACCGCCTCGCGCAGCACGAGCCCCACGCGCGGCGGCGGGAGTGCGGCCGCGCGCACCAGCCCCACTGTGGCCACGCAGACGGGCGCGTCCGCGACGTCCACGCGAGGCACCAGCCCCACGCGCGGCGCCGCGCCCGGGGCTCGCGGGAGCCCCCCGCGGCCACAGCCCCCGCCGCCGCTGCTGGGCACCGTGTCGTCGCCTTGCTCGTCGCCCACCCACCTGTGGACTGGCGAGGTGAGCGCGGCCCCACCCCCAGCCCGCGTCCGGCACCGGAGAAGGTCCCCGGAGCAGAGCCGTAGTTCCCCGGAGAGGAGGAGCCCAAGCGCCCCGGTTTGCAAAGCAGGTACGTGCTGGGGACTGCGCAGCGAGGGGAAGGCGGCGGGAAGGGGTCCCGGGCGCGCGCTGCTTTCGCGCGGGGACTGCGGCGCTACCGCGGAGCGGGGCGGCCGGGGGCGGGGCTGGGGCGGGGCCGGGGCGGGGCTCGGGTGGTGCGGAGCCGCCTTCCCGGGGCGAGCCCCGCGCCTTCTCCACCGCTCCGTTTGTCTCGTTCATTGCTCTGCCGACCTTGCGCGGGTCCCGTGTAGTGCAGGTGCAGCCGCTAACCTTGTAGTTGGGCTGAGACTTGTTAATGATAAACCTGGGATTCTGGCCGCCGACCGGTTACTGCTTACCCTCCCTTGGGGGTGAGGCTAGGCGTGGTTTGTCACTTTAAGTGACATGGTTAATGTTAATATAGCACATGTCTGCTGCTAAGTATTTCTCTTTCGCAAAACAGTTTCACATTGTAAAGATCGAATTCATTAGCATACAGATTTGGATCCCTGAAGAGACGTGAGGCTGGGAGCGTGTTAGCATTTCCTAAGACTTGATAAGTGGGTAGCAAGAAAGAAGTTAAGGAAGATGCCTTTGGAAGGTTTATGGGCTTTATCTTAGAGTCTGGGTGTCTCTCTGAAATACTGATAGTGAGGGCGCCTGGGTGGCTCAGTCATTAAGCGTCTGCCTTCCGCTCAGGTTGGGATAGAGCCCCGCATCGGGCTCCCTGATCGACGGGAGACCTGCTTCTCCCTCTCCCAATTCCCCCTACTTGTGTTCCCTCTCTCGCTGTGTCGCTTTCTGTCAAAAAAATAAATAAAATCTTTTTAAAAAATGAAATACTGATATTGTATAGATGTAAAACGATTTGTTTTATTAAAAAAACAAATCCACCGATTGTCTCCTTGTTATTATTTTAGGGACCAAAAAAACCCTGTTGTTTTTCTATGTACTTGGGAGCTTTCTTGGTTCTGAATGGAGCTGTTGGGTTCCACTGGAGTCATTCATAAAGTAACTCAAAAAGACATTCAAATTGTGAAAGTGGAGAGAGAAGATTTGTCATCTGATTGCCTTCGTTTTAGAATCTACTGAAAAAAAAAAAAAAGAAATGGGTGGTTTTTAGTTTATGCAGTAATACTACAGACATATACCTTTGTTTTTCCCTTGTCTAGAGAATTTCTTTAGAGTCTTTCAGTCAGAATTACTGGAAATTTCAGGAAACTTAGTACAGTACTTCTCAACCAAATAAAAGAGATTGTTAAGTGATTTCAAGGGTCCCTTCAGAAACGCAGGGAGCAGGATGAATCTTTCTTACTATTTATTTTATCAAAGATTTTAGACAATGGATACGTTTTTTACAGAGATTGCCCTGGAAAATGATCAATAGTGTTTTCTAATCAGAAAAAGAATACTGTTTTAAACCCTTTGAAAATGCAATGTTTTTTTAACTTCTATTGTTAAAAGTACTAGAATCCTCCTCCCCCTCAAATAATAGTTATCACTTTACTGAGTTCCTGCTGTATGTTTGGTGATTTACCTACAAGATCTCATTTTAACTCTCATGGTAGGTTTTAGAGAGGTTAAGTAACAAGTGGTAAAATTGATATTTGAATTCTCCTGGGTGGTACTCCAAAACCATGTCTTTTATATTAAGAAGGTAGCTTCATGGTATGTAAGATAGAACCTGGATATATATAACATAGCAAAATTACACGTGCTTAGGTTTTGAAGCGACTCTTAGATGTATGTGGTGAACATAATTACTTCAACTTGCCTTCAGCCTTCGGGAGCCCGCATAGTGTGGAAGGGGGAGGAGGAGGTGGTGACCCCAGTCTGATAACAGAATGTGGCTACCCTCTCAACTGTGTGCCCCTTAAAGCAGAGCAGCAACCTGAGGAGAGCATGGTTAAATTAAGTATTGGCAAAGAGTGGAGGAAGGTGTTGTTTTCTTCTGCTCTTTAGGACTCTATTTTCTGGGATCTCCGTCTCCTCATGTGCCCACTCTTCATGTTTCCCAAAGCTCCCCTCTCTCAGATCTGTCATTCCATTCATGCTGTAAAATTAACCCTTCTTAAAAGCTTCCCCCGTGTCTCCCCACCAAAAACAAAAAACAAAAACCCAGAAAATAAAAACTTTCCTCTAGTGCAGCACGCTCAACTAGATGTGAAAGGAATAGTGCCCGTCATTAAGTTACACTGAAGTGGATGTCTGATAGCTTCCTTCCTAAGAATGTCTTGTTTCACTCTAGTAGCAGAGTAGGAGTTTCAGATTTCAGATTTCAAGTCTTCATAACACAAACAAGATAATTTGCTGTTTTCTTCAGACTAAATCTGGAAGGAGAGAAGAGGGGGAAAAGGAGAATCTTTTTAATCACTGGTACTCCCATTTTGATTAAAGGAAAATTATCACCAGTTTCCAGCCTCAGTGAAATGTAGAAATCTTTACTGGTAGAGAGGAAGGGTCTGTAGTTCTGTAAACCTCATATGACTCAAATTCCAGGGACTATCTAGATAAGGCTGCCAACTTCAGGGTGTCTGTTAATTGAACTGGATGCCCTAACCTTTGTTAGGCCTGAATGCCTCTGAGTTTGAGGTCTCAGAATCTTTAGAGGGGCATCCCTATTCTGCCGCATCCCTATCCAGTTGCTTTATTCCCCCAGGGTTAAAGATAACCATTTGTTAATCCAGAACTTCCTTCTCTTGACTACTATAAAGTCATCCAAGCACCTATCCCTGACATATTTTAAACTTCTCACCTTCAGTGCCTGCCATCTCCATGGCAAACTGGTTTGCCATTAGGAACTGCGAAATGCTTAGAGAAGGTAACTAGGCAACAGTGTTAACTGTAGATAAAATGGGGAAGAAGGTGAAGTTTGTTTTGTGCTTTCCCTCCTTTTGTCTTAATAAAATGTCAAATAGGCATATTACAAATGGAGAGGTGGCATATTAGCATATAGGCTTTGGATAGACAGTCTGGGTTTAATATCTGTTTTCCACCACCTAGGAGCCATGTGCTTTGGGAATGTGAATAACTTTCTAACCCTTAACTTTCTTATCTGTAAAATAGGTGATGATGATGATGATGATATCTGCTTCATATGGTGGTAAGGATTAAATGAAAGGAAATTTAAAAATACTCAGCACAGTACCTCAGTATAAAAGTTACATATTGTGTATCATATTAGTTTTGCTTCTAGTTTTAGTGGATGTAACATAAATTGCCAGTGTAGGCTTAGTTTTCATGGTTGTATGAAATTTCAAGTTGGAGAGAACATTGTTTTTGAGCATCCAGAACTGTAGCTCAAGTGTGGTCTGTGGTTCATCAGAATTACTTAGGGTCCTTGCTAAAAATGTAGACTTTGAAAGTCCCCCACCACACCCCCCTGTGATTTTGCTGTGCTCCAGTTTGAAAAGCAGGCACTAGAAACACCAAAGAAAAATAGTTTGAAAACTCATTACGGGGGCGCCTGGGTGGCTCATTTGGTTAAGCGTCCCACTCTTGGTTTCAGCTCAGGTCATGATCTCAGGGTTGTGAGATTGAGCCCCATGTTGGGCTCTGCACTGGGCGTGGAGCTTGCTTAAGATTCTCTCTCTCCCTTTCCCTCTGCTCTTCTCCCCCCACTCTAAAAAAAAGGGAGAGGATACTAGTAGTGTTTACAGTAGAGGATTATTAGAAGGATAAAATCCTTTTAATCTCTGTGTAGCTATAGAAATCTCCCAGTATTAGCTATTTTCATATCTTTATCATCCTCATCATCCAAGGGTTTAGACATTTGGGGTAATTTGTAGTGGTAGTAGTACTTACATTCTTAAGATGTGTAGCATTTATAGTTACTTAGGAGGAGTAGAACATGAATTTGAGATGGGAGAGACTAAGGCATCGAGCATGTGAGTTTAGGTGCTATGGAAGTGGAAATGGCAAGGATAAAAGAGAGTGAGGAGAGTGTGGTAACCTTTTGGACATAGGGATTGAGAAAGAGGCAGTTCAGGATAATTGGTTGGTTGGTGGTACTAATTTTGAAAAGTAACACACGAGGGAATGCAAGCTTGTGAAAAGAAAGTGAATGAAGTTTTAGACATGTTTAGTTTGTGCTCTCAGGAAATCCAGGCAATTTCTTAGACTGTGGCAAATACAGTTTTTAGAACTCAGGGGTGCAGTTTGAATTATGGGGAAAAAAATTGGGACTCATTGATTTCAGTTCAGTAAACATTCACTTAACATGTACTTCATGCTAGGCATTTGCATGTGGACAATGCTTGAAATGATCAGAATGGATAAGATGATGGGGAGAATCCTGAGGATAGAACTCCGGGAGAAAACAAGCATTTTAAGGGTTGAAAGTTAAAAGCCAGTGAAGGAGCCTGACAAAGGAAGGAGAAATGGTAGAATAGTGTTGAGAAAGCCAGAAGAAAGGTTAGATTTCAAGGAGGGGATGATAAAGATTTTCAAATTCTGTGAAGAGAATAAGTAGGGTGACCCTGGAAAATAGGCTTTTGAATTTGGCATTTCCGCCAGTTGATGATTGTTGAGAGAGAGTAGTTTGTGGGGGACAGAAATTGGATTAAAGTGGTAGGTGAGGGTTATTAAGTAAGGGTAATGATTAGAAATTACTCTCAAGGAGTACAAATTACTCTTATGTCACTGAAAGGAAGGAAAGTGATGAAACAGGATGAAAAGTTGAGCTAAGGTTCATTTGTTTGTGTATAGGATAGGGAAAACTTAAGCATGTTTTTAAGGTCTGGGGAAAGGATTCAGAGGAGAATGAGACTGCAAGTGTAAGAGAAGATGAAAATAGTAGATGGAGCAAGGTCATGGAAAATGTGAGCGGCAGTGGGATCCAGCACGTGGAGAGTCTGGAAATCTCAGAAATGACTAAGGACACTTCTTTCTCTGAGGATGAGAAGGTGGTAAGGGTGGGTTAAAATGTCAGATAACTTAGCCAGAGAAGGGAAGGAAGTTGAGAAAGTCAGCTACTCCCATGTCCAAATTCCTTGAAGAAAAAAAGAGCATATTTGTCCTAATACTATATTTTTAAATTTAAATTTTATTTTTATCAAAATACATTTATGTAATTAAAAATACCAAATAGCACGGGGGCGCCTGGCTGGCTCAGTCGGTAGAGCATGTGACTTTTGATCTTGGGGTTATAAGTTCAAGCCCCGTGTAGGGTGTAGAGATTACTTAAAAAATATATATAAAAAAAATCAAATAACACTGAACTTATAATCAAATAAAATGTTTTCCCGAAACATCTCT
The DNA here is from genome assembly GCF_002201575.2 of Neomonachus schauinslandi. Lineage (NCBI taxonomy): Eukaryota > Metazoa > Chordata > Mammalia > Carnivora > Phocidae > Neomonachus > Neomonachus schauinslandi. The sequence continues at coordinate 160,539,545 of NC_058405.1, forward strand.
CTCTACTCCTACTTCCTGCCCCTAGACACGGTCCCTTTCAACTCTTAGTACTCTTTGTTTCTGGGGAAATTTTTTCTGTCATTTCTCCTTTCTGTTGTCATGTCTTTTTGGAACCCCTGCTATGTGGGACCTCTTGAATTGAACTAATACTTTTCTTATTTCTGTCCTAGTTTATCTTTTTGTTCTTCTTTCTAGCGGCTTTATTTTATCTTCTGTCCTTTCAGTTGATTTTTAAATCTTGGTCATATTTTCGTTTTTCAAGAGAACTTACGTTGCTGTCTGATTGTCAGGGTCTTCTGAAAATATTTATAAAAGGTGTAAATACCCTCAAAGTTGTTTTTTTGCCCTTTGCATTATCTTCAGAGCTCTTTTTGTCTTGAGCTTTGTCATGTTGAAAAGTGTCATTAGTTTTCTATTACTATTCAAATAAGACCTGGAAATGCTGACTAGATGTTCTGTCTGGCTAGGTCAGGATGGTGGACTGGAGGATCTTAGAATGATGACGAAAGGACTCTCTAATGTAGGGTTTTTTTTTTCCTGCCAGGTTTCCCAGGGAAGAGTTCTACAGTATCATGCCGGAGGATATGTCTGGTGTCTTTAAGTCCAGAGCCTGCCAAGTTAATCTCTCCAAAGCAGTTTTTCCCAGTCTTTTTGCTCTGGAGATAATTTTTGTTTCTCAAGGAACTCCTGCTTTCATGATCACTAAGCTGAGATATAAATGGTAAATGCTCTTCTGAGTACAGACTGATTTCTCTGTGGATCTATTTGACCCATGTATTATAATTTTATTCATTCTGTGTAATTTTCCCTCTTCCTCTTCTTGGGGAAAAACAGTTTCGTTCACATTTCTTGAAATCAATCTTCCTTCCTCTTTCTTTTTCTCTTTCTTCATTCCTTCCTTTCTTTACTCCCCTCTCCCCTCCTCTTTCCTCCCCTTCCTCTCTTTTTTTTTTTTAAGATTTTTATTTATTTATTTATTTATTTATTTATTTATTTATTTATTTATTTTTAAGATTTTATTTATTTATTCATGAGAGACAGAGAGAGAGGCAGAGGGAGAAGTAGGCTCCAAGGAGCAGGGAGCCCGATGCGGGACTCGATCCCAGGACCCTGAGATCATGACCTGAGCAGAAGGCAGACGCTTAACCATCTGAGCCACCCAGGCGCCCTTATTTATTTATTTGACAGAGACACAGCGAGAGAGGGAACACAAGCAGGGGGAGTGGGAGAGGGGAGAAGCAGGCTCCCCACAGAGCAGGGAGCCCGATCCGGGGCTCGATCCCAGGACCCTGGGATCATGACCCTGAGCCGAAGGCAGACGCTTAATGACTATGCCACCCAGGCGCACCTCCCCCCCCCTTTCCACTTCATGGCCAACATGGGGCTCAAACTCATGACCCAAAAATCAAGAGTTGCATGATTCACTGACTGAGCCAGCCAAGCGCCCCAATCTCTTTCCCTTTCATAGATTTTTAAAATTCCTAAGACAACCACAGTACATTTTGCTTAGATAATGCCTAAGACAACCACAGTACATTTTGCTTAGATAATTGGCCTAAACCAAATGAGATTTAATTTTTCTAAAGGTAGACTCAGTAGATTTAATTTAAATAAAGTTAGTAAAGTTAGTTTTTACAATATGAAAATTTATTGACAAAATTGTATAATAAAGCTATGGAAACCATAAGCTAAGATAATATGAAAAAAATTTAGCCTGAGACACAATTTGTATAAGAGTTTGAAAGAATTCTTTCTGAGTAACATGATCTGTCTCAAATATAAGTTATGCAGAATCGTACACATCTGTTGGTTCCTTGATCTCTTTTATAGACTTACACATAAAAAGTGATGTTTCAAAAATAAAAAAATTTATCTCCTTAAGGCAATACATGTACAGTTTTGCTATCCAAATACTCAATTCTGGGTTGAACTTGAAATGAGCACACCCACATTTCATTTTCAAATGAAATGAAACATTTCTTTCCCTGCTCTTGATGCTTGTTAAACAAGAAAAAGTTTGTTTATTCATATAAGAAGTTGAAAATGCAGCAAATTATTCATTGCTTTCCTGTGAATGGCAAGACACTTCTTTGCACAGAAATCTAGAACTTCTATTGGACAGTACAGAAAATCTTGGGTTGAGTTTATAATCAGATTGCAGCTAATTTATCACTTAATATATTTGCTTTCAAAACTTGGTTGAAACATCTTTTCTGCTGTTGTCTTTTTTCCTGTCTGTTGTCCTTGTGGGTTATACCTTTCTATTTCTTCAGTCTTATAGTAATAGAACAGCTTTCTGTTAAAGGCTTGCATACAGTGGAGGTGAAATTACCTATAGTTTATTCCAGAAAGACTACATGAAATTTTTAGTTGACCATTCTTCTTTATGAGTTAGTGTTAAATTCTTTTGGAAGTAAACTTAAATCTTTTTTTGGAGTTCTTGCTCTTAAAGGGCTGATTTTGTAGTTGTATGTTCTAGTCTACCTACCAGCATGTATTCCTCCCCTCTCCTTTCCTTTCTTTCTCTGTAGATAATATATACACGTGATAAAAAAAAAATTATAAATGGTAAAAGAAAATACAGTAAGTCTTCTCCATACTTGTCTTTAAGTTCATTATTCTCAGAGAAAATTCATTTAGCTGTTTCCCTTCTATTATTCCAGAGTTATTCTATGGCATATACAAATATGTATATATGTGACTATGCTTACAAGTTTATTTACCACTCATTTCATCAGGCTTTTTTTGAACATTTTGATCATTTCCAATCTTTTGCTGTTCAGTGGTATATTATGTTGAATATTCTTGTTTATACTTCTTTGTGTACTTATGAGTTTATCTGTAGGATGAGTTCTTAGAAATGAAATTTCTTGGACAGAGATACACATTTTTCTTTCTGTTGTCAAATATATTTCAGGACTTGGTATCAGTTCATACTTGAGTTCCAGGAGCCTATGTTTTTTTCCGCTATCTTCCTTTGGATTGCTATTTTTTATAATGATTCCATTTTATCTCCACCATTAGTTATTAGTTATATCTCGTTTTAATATGCTTAGTGGTTGCTTGAGCAGCGCTGTCCAAGAGAACTTCCTGCAGTGATGGCTATGTTCTGTATCTGTGTTGTCTAATAATTCATGTTATAATCTTCTATTAATATACTTCCATTTCCTGCCTCCCATCCTTTGTGCTTTCATTGTCAAATATTTTGCTTCTCTGTTATAAATCCTACAATACATTGTTACTGTTTTTACTTTAGATGATTATCTTTGTAAGAAATTAAAAATAAGAAAAAATCTTTTTACTCAATTTTTACTGTCTTCAGCACTCTCAAGTTGTGTGAAATAGAGTGGTTGTAGTGTGAATGAAAAAGGACTTATTTGAGAAGCAAATAATTGATAGGACTTGTTAACTGATTACATTTGAGGGATGAAGGAAATGAGAGAGCATAGTGATGGCTGAATATTTTTGACCTAGTCGGGTGATTAAGTTAACAATGTTGTTAATGACAACTGGTTTCATAAATGCTACTATATTCTGTATGCATACAGAGTAGACCATACACTTTTGGAGCATGGTGCACTAACATTTTTAATAATAACATGGACATTTTGGAAGATAAAGAAAAAAAAGTTTTTTTACACTTACCCTTCTAATTTAGCATTCCTAAAAATTGTTATTTTACTTGGTGTTATACTGGGATTTACTGAGCTCTAGTAGTTTCTGGAAAACCATTTCACATCATTTATGTTTTCCTATTGTGCATGTACTGATATTTCTAAAGATAAGGATGAGTGATGTCTCTTTATATTATTTTAGAACTTAAGTTCACCTTGCAGAGCAGCTTATAAGGTATTAAGATGACATCCCTGGCCTTAATGGACTTTAGAATTAAAGAGAGAGGCAATATTGAATGTTGCAATATTCAAGGGTTAATAATAAAAACAAGAAAATATATAACGTTACTAAGAAGAGTAGTATTTAATGGCAAAAGTCTGATAATGGCCATATGGGACTCTCTCGTGAGTCAGTGCTTTATGTGTAGACATGGATTGCTAGGTGATTTCTAGGTAGACATTCTTCACTTCTCTAGAAAGCAGTTGCATTAATGATATCCCTAAGAATTCTTGGAATGTCTGCTTCTGGAAATTGATTTAGTGTCAGAATGCACCTGATCTACTTCAGAAATGTTATGTTTCTTGTATAGGAAAGGCTTAGAACCCATATCTTTGGACAGTCTCCCTGCCAATTAATTTTTTTTTAAATATCGTGTGGCCTACCCATTGCTTCTGTTACAATTAATCTGTTCCTTTCTCGAAACCTTCAACTGGGGGGAATTGGGGTAGGGAGAACTTGCCAGATTTAAATGAGACCCAGTAAAAAGTTTGTTCAAATGAGTGAATGGATGGATTCCTATCTTTAAAAAATATTTGTAAAGACCCATGCCCCATCCTCTATTTGTTTTTTGTCTATTTTTTCCTATTTGGAAGCCTTGGTACACCAGATTTTGCCTGGGTTGAGTACTATTTTTTTGTCTTATAAATGAACTTCTTGTATGAAGATTACATTGCTAGCTCACTATTGAGTATAGTATCTTCAAAAATCCTTGGAGTCCTCCTGTTGGAAATTCCTTTAATACTGGAAAGTTGCATATTTCTAGTAACAGATCATTAGATTATTCTGGTCCATCTACACTTAACTGATATTTTTTAAATTGATAGTATACTTTTAATTGCTAACTGGATTTAAAGCTAAGTATAGTAAGAGATTGTGGAACAGTTTCCCCCTTTGTAAAGCTTTTAAAAATGTAATTTTTTTATTATGTTAATCACCATACATTACATCATTAGTTTTTGAGGTAGCGTTCCATGATTCATTGTTTGCGCATAACACCCAGTGCTCCATGCAGAACATGCCCTCTTTAATACCCATCACCAGGCTAACCCATCCTCCCACCCCCCTCCCCTCCAGAACCCTCAGTTTGTTTTTCAGAGTCCATCGTCTCTCATGGTTCATCTCCCCCTCCGATTCCCCCCCTTCATTCTTCTCCTCCTGCTATTTTCTTCTTCTTCTTCTTTTTTTTTAACATATAATGTATTATTTGTTTCAGAGGTACAGATCTGTGATTCAACAGTCTTGCACACTTCACAGCGCTCACCATAGCACATACCCTCCCCACTGTCTATCATCCAGCCACCCCTTCTCTCCCACCCCCCACCACTCTAGCAACCCTCAGTTTGTTTCCTGAGATTGAGAATTCCTCCTATCAGTGAGGACATAAAAAATATGGAATGCTTCACATAAGAATGTAATGTTAAGCTTTTTCTTTTCTTTCTTTCTTTTTTTTTTTAAGAGAGAGTGCGTGGGGTGTGAAGGGCGGAGGGAGAGGGAAAGAGAATCCTAAGTAGGCTCCATGTCCAGCACAGAGCCTGATGCAGGGCTTGATCTCACAACACTGAGTTCATGACCTGACCCGAAGTCAGGAGTTGTACACTTAACTGACTGAGCCACCCAGGCACCCCATGTAATGTTAAGCTTTTATTTATTTTATTTTTTTAAAGATTTTATTTATTTATCTGACAGAGAGAGACACAGCGAGAGAGGGAACACAAGCAGGGGGAGTGGGAGAGGGAGAAGCAGGCTTTCCGCTGAGCAGAGAGCCCGATGTGGGGCTCGATCCCAGGACCCAGGGATCATGACCTGAGCCGAAGGCAGACGCTTAATGACTGAGCCACCCAGGAGCCCCCAGTGTTAAGCTTTTAAAGTAAAGCTAAAAACCTCTAAAGATGTCAGACTTGTACCATTTAAAAAAATATGTGTGAGGCGACATTTATTTTAATGAGTCTGAACCTTCAAATAAGAGGTAAGAAAGTATAATATGATATGCTATTTGTATATAAGGTATTGTATATAAGATTGAAATCTCTACCAAGTTTATAAATTTTGGCTTTGTAGTGGACATTTGTTTCTGTTTTCCTCCTTATAAATTACTTTAATAAAAATCTTTGTAAATTTATGTATTTGGGGGCTAGTATGAGTATACATTTATATGTATCCTCTTTAGAAGAAAGTCCCAGGATTGAGATTATTGAGTGAAGTTTTAAATAATGTGATGTTTTTTAGCATTGTTTTCCAAAAAAGGATTGAATCACTTTACCCTGTCAACAGAAAGGACTGTATCTTCCTGTTGCTGTGAAGCCTTGTCAGAATTAGACTTCATGCCTTTTCTTTAGTTTACCAATTCATTGTGTAAAATAGCATACATCATAGTTTTCATTTGTATTTCCTTACATATTTCCTGTGGTCATAGTGAGTATTTGAATATTTTAATCATCCTCATATAGTAGCTACTTAATACCATTTAATAAGAAATAATACTGTTACTAATAACAGGGTTGAATATTCTTTTAAAATGCTTATTCAGTGTTTGTGTGGAGTCTTTTAACTCTATTGACTGACCCTTTATTCATTGAAGATGTAACTAACATTTTTAGCTACTCCTGTTTTTATTTTAATTTTTTTAAAAAGGTTTTATTTGCAAGAGCAAGAGAGAGAGAGAGATTGAGAGAATGAGTGGGGGCAGAGGCAGAGGGAGAAGCAGACTCCCCATGGAGCAGGGAGCCTGACAGGGACTTGATCCCAGGACTCTGGGATCGTGACGTGAGCCGAAGGCAGACGCTTAACCGACTGAGCCACCCAGGTGCCTGCTATTCCTGTTTTTAAAAGGCTTGCCTCATTGGCAGGTGTGTGGGTTATCAGGTTTATTGAGGTATAATTTACATACACTAAAATTCATCTTTTTAAATATACTGCTGTGTGAATTTTGATAAATAACACAGTTGTGTAACCACAACTGTGATCAATGTATAGAATATGTTTTTTTAAATTTTTTATTGTTATGTTAATCACCAAACATTACATCATTAGTTTTTGATGTAGTGTTCCATGATTCATTGTTTGTGCACAATACCCAGTGCTCCATGCAGAATGTGCCCTCCTCAATACCCATCACCAAGCTAACCCATCCTCCCACCCCCCTCCCTTCTAGAACCCTCAGTTTGTTTTTCAGAGTCCATCGTCTCTCATGGTTCGTGTCCCCCTCTGATTTCCCCCCCCTTCATTCTTCCCCTCCTGCTATCTTTTTTTTTTTCTTAACATATATTGCATTATTTGTTTCAGAGGTACAGATCTGTGATTCAACAGTCTTACACAATTCACAGCACTCACCATAGCACATACCGTCCCCAATGTCTGTCACTCAGCCACCCCATCGCATGTATAGAATATTTCTTTTTTTTTTTTTTTTAAAGATTTTATTTATTTATTTGACAGAGAGAGACACAGCGAGAGCAGGAACACAAGCAGGGGGAGTGGGAGAGGGAGAAGCAGGCTCTCCGCTGAGCAGGGAGCCCGATGCGGGGCTCGACCCCAGGACCCCGAGATCATGACCTGAGCTGAAGGCAGACGCTTAACGACTGAGCCACCCAGGTGCCCCTAAAATATTTCTATTGCCCATAAATGTTTCTCATGCCTGTTTAAGCCAAAAGCCCCTCCTTTTACCTCTAGGCCACAGCAACCACTGATTTGTTTTTGGTTGCTGTAGTGTTACGTTTTTCAGAACATCATATAAATGAGTTACACACTTTGTTTCTTGAGTCTGGCTTCATTTACTTAGCATAATGCATTTGAGATTCATTAATGTGGGGCGCCTGAGTGGCTCAGTTGGTTGAGGGTCTGACTCTTGATTTCGGCTCAGGTCATGATCCTCAGGGTTGTGAGATCAGGCCCTGCATTGGGCCCCGCTTTGGGCTCTGCACTTAGCAGAGTCTGCTTCTCTCCCTCTCCCTCTGTCCCTCCCTGCGCTGTCTCTCTCTCTCTCTCAAATAAATCTTAAAAAAAAAAAAATTCATTTATGTTACTGCATGTATCAGTAGTTCATTCCTTTTTATATCTGAGTAGTATTCCATTATATAAATGTACCCCAGTTTGTTTATTCGTTCACCAGTTGAAGGATATTTGGGGGTTTTCATTCCTGATATTAGAAATTTGTGCCTTCTCGCTCTTTTTTTTTTTTTTTTTTATAGTCAGTCTTAGGTTTATCATTTTTGTAGATCTTGTCAAAGAACCAGGTTTTGGGGGGTGCCTGGGTGGCTCAGTTGGTTGAGCGACTGCCTTCGGCTCAGGTCATGATCCTGGAGTCCCGGGATCGAGTCCTGCATCGGGCTCCCTGCTTCTCCCTCTGACCCTCCTCCCTCTCATGCTCTCTGTCTCTCATTCTCTCTGTCTCAAATAAATAAATAAAATCTTTAAAAAAAAAAAAAACACCAGGTTTTGGTTTCATTTACATTGTTATTATTTCTGTTCATTGATTTCTGTTCCTGTCTTTATTATTTTCTTTGTTCTACTTGCTTTGGGTTGAATTTGCTCTTTTTCTAGTTGCTTCTCTGATGGAAGCTTAAATTACTGATATTTGACCTTCTTTTCTAATAGGAGCATTTAATGCTGTACATTTTTCTCTGAGCAGTTTAGCTGCATCCCACAAAATTTGATTTTAAAAAAATTTATTTTTATTTTTTTTTAGTACTTTGTGAAACAACACTGTTGTAGAAAGCATCTATCAACTAACATCGTCTTTCATGAAGATAGAAGTGTTATCAAATGTATGTGTGGAAGCATAAGGAAAGTGCTATATTCTTAACTCTGCACCAACACTGTGTAGAAAGCATCTTTTTAAAAAAATTTTTAATTTTATTTAATTTTTAAATTAAATTTTAAAGTATAACATACTGTGAAAGTTTGATGTTTTGTATTTTCATTTTAATTAAGTTCAAAACATTTTCTAGTTTCCCTGAGACTTCTTTTTTGGCTCATGAGTTTATTTATAAAAATTTTGTTTGAGGGTTTTCTAGATTGCTTTCTTTTGTTGATTTTTAGTTTGATTCTATGTCAGAGAACATACTTTCTATAATTTCATTTCTTCTGAATATTTTAAGGTTTGTATTTATGTCCCTGGATATGATCTGCCTTGACAAATGTTTCATCTACCTTGACAGATGTGCCCATGTGTATTGTGCTCTTGTTGAGTGGAATGTCCTATAAATTTAAATTAGGTAAAATTGATTGATAGTTTTCAGCTCTTCTATATTCTTTGCAGATTTTCGGGCTACTTGTTTTATCATTTCCTGAGAAGTTGAATTCTCCAAATATAATAGTAGATTTTTCTTCCATTTCTGTTTGCTTTGGCTTTGTGTATTTTGACATTTATTTTTTAATCTGCAGAAACATTTAGAATCCTTATGCCTTTTGGGATTGACTTTTTTCTTTATCTCTGGTAATTTTCTTTGTTCTGAAATCTACTTTGATTAATGTTTGTGTGTGGTCTATTTTTTCCATCCTTTCTATATTATTCTATATTTCCATCTTATCTGCATTGTATTTGGTGGGTTTGTCTTATAGACAGCATATAGTTGGGTCTTGGTTTTTTTGTTTGTTTGTTTAAGTAGCCTTTATGCCCAGTGTGGAACTTTAACTCATGACCCTAAGATCAAGGGTCACATGCTTTACTGACTGAGCCAGCCAGGGGCCCCAGGGTCTGGTGTTTTTTGTTTTTTGTTTTGTTTTGTTTTAATTTAGTCTGATGATCCCTGTTTTTTTAATGTGTTTAGATCATTTACATATAGTACAATTATTATGTTTGGTTATAGGTCTGTTTTATTATTTGCTCTCTGTTTTCCCTTCTGTTTTTGTGTCACCCTCTTACCTATCTTCCGTTGGATTAGTTGACTATTTTTTAGTAATCCATTTTAAGTTAAATATTGGCTTTTTGGCTATCTCTTTGTATAGATTTTTTGGGGATTACAATATAGATAACTAACTTTTTATATACTTTAAGTAAAAGTAGAAATTCTTTAATCAGTTGTGTCTCTTTAGACTCTTCCTTTTATGTTACAGTCATATATATTACATCTTCATATGTTGAAAGCCCTATACAGATCATATATATGATTGTGTGTATGTATCTGCACAATTTGCCCTTATAAAATTTGATATGATAGTAATGATTGTTTCAGAAGAAAACTCTTGATGATAAAGGTTCTAATTGATTAAAATTTGATATAGTCAAAGGCAGATTGGGTCTTTATTGTAAGCTCTATTGAAAACAGTTGAAATGGAAGAAAATTATTTTAGCAAAATATACATGAAGATTGGAAAAATAATTTTTGGTCTTCAATAAATTAATCAAAAACTAAGTTGACTCAATAGAGTTTGTGCTGGAAAATACTTTGTAAAAAACTTGTTACAAACACAAATATACATACATTCATAGCTTTGGGTGAGGATGTAGGGACAAAAGATTGAAGAGTTAGAGAAGCTCTAACTGGCACATCTTTTTTTTTTTTTTTTTTAATTGTATCTGAGTGTGTATGTATGTGCATTTAAATTCTGAAAAATGTCAGGCATTTTTACCTGCTAACCTGGTTTCCACTGATGGGATGGGGGAATACAGTACAGATAACTTTCACTTTCTACTTAAACAGTTCTGTTTTTTTAATACTTTGAAATAGAATGTTTCATTTCTGTAATAAAAGGTCTAATAAAATATCTATTTGGGGGCACCTGGGTCGCTCAGTTGGTTAAGCATCCGACTCTTGATTTCTGCTCAGGTCATGATCTCAGGCTCATGAGATCAAGCCCTGCGTGGGGCTCCGCACTGGGTGTGGAACCTGCTTAAGATTCTCTTTCCCTCTCCCCCCAACCTCCGTGCACAAATCTGCTCACTTCCTTTGTTTTTTAAAAAAATCTATTTGTATTTGTAGCAGTGATTTACAATGGAGTTAAATGTTAAAAAAAAAAAAAAAGATTAAAAATACAGCATTAGGGTCGCCTGGGTGGCTCGGTCGTTAATCTGCCTTCGGCTCAGGTCATGGTCCCAGGGTCCTGGGATTGAGCCCTGCATCAGGCTCCCTGCTCAGCGGGAAGCCTGCTCCTCACTCTCCCTCTCCCCCTCCCCCTGCTCGTGTTCCCTCTCTCACTGTGTCTCTCTCTGTCAAATAAATAAAATCTTTATTAAAAAAAAAAATACAGCATTAATGTTATTTCCACTTGCTCCAGGCCTCTATTTTGACTGTTTTGGTAAATTTTTCTCTTCGAGCTGGCTTAGAGAAAGCTTCTTCTATGTATGTGTTCTCTATTTTCGTAGAAGTGATGTTCTGTTCTTAAATCCACTGAAGAAAGTAATTACATTTAGAGGAACAGCTTTGTCATGGTGCCCTTGGTTGGTACTTCTTGAGACCAGTCTCAAGATGAACCTTAGCCATTGTCCCCACTATGACATTTAGGGGTCTAAGTTAAAGTAAATAACTTACATTGGATTATTCTAGTTGAAGAGGCATGCTGGCTGTGTTTATTTCTGCTAGATTTCCATCTTTAGAGGCCCTTGGGATAGTGGTGGGTGAGGATAGGTAGGGCAGTGGAATCTGGCATGTCTGAACCACAGAAAAGAGTAGTGGATGAGGTGATGGAATAATACAGAGGATGGTGGTAGAGTTAGAAGTAAAATCACTATCAAATCAGCATACATATGACTGGTCAAAATAACTAGGTTATAAAGATTTTATTGAGAGACACCTGTCACATCAATGGGCAGAACTACCCTACATGCATAAACTTAGTTTATCTAGAATATCTAAACATTTAGGAAATACAATTTTTAAAATATTCTGTTTTATATTTTTAAAGAGGGATTAGTAACTTCTCATTCGACATAAGGATTTATTTAAAAGAGGCATTATTTAGAGTGTAGTACAGGGCATTGGATTTGGGGTGCAGTTTTCTGTATAATAAAAGAGGAAAGGAAGTATGTTTGAATGTATGCCTCTTGGTTTTTTTTTTTTTTTTTTTTTAAGATTTTTTTTATTTATTTGACAGAGAGACACAGTGAGAGAGGGAACACAAGCAGGGGGAGTGGGAGAGGGAGAAGCAGGCTTCCCGCTGAGCAGGGAGCTGGATGCGGAGCTTGATCCCAGGACCCTGGGATCATGACCTGAGCCGAAGGCAGATGCTTAACGACTGAGCCACCCAGGCGCCCCGAATGTGTATGCCTCTTGTATTGGATGCTTGCCTCCAGAGTGGGCTGTATTTATTCCCATTTCATAAATGAGAATTCTTGGGCGCAAAGAGTTAAGTAATTTTGTATTTCAGAGAGTAACTAGATGTGGGATTTCGACTCCTATTTCATTTCGAGAACTGTTTTTTTTTCCCCAAAGATTTTATTTATTTGAGAGAGCAAGAGAGCGAGCATGAGCGGGGGAAGGGGGAAGGACAAGGGGAAAGGGAGAAGTGGGGCTCAGTTCCAGGACCCTGGGATCATGACCTGAGTTGAAAGCAGATACTTTCTGAGTATCTTAACGACTGAGCCACCCAGGCACCCCAAGGCCTGTGTTTTTAAATGTTGTCAATATTATGTAACGTAATTTAGCCGACATGGGATAATTATTACAAATAGATATCATAGTAGGCTGGATGGTTTGAAAGGACACAAAAATAAGGCATAGTGTATACCAGAAGTTCCTCCCTTCTTGCTTCTAGTTGGAGGAGTATCTAGTAGTGAGTGCCTCTAAGATTGTCTAATATAGGAGTAGTTTTAGGGGAAACAGAGAGAATAAATACACTGATAAATCAATGGATAGAGTGATCTGGAAAAATGGGTTGAACAGGTTGGAAAACAGGGCATTTCAAGTAGAATTATTTTTCAGTGTTTTAAAATCACATCAATATTTGGTAAACACATACTATAATAGAAATTTCAAAACAGACATGATTTCAAAAATAAAGCAGTGGTGATTCAAGGAGAAAAAATTGTAATTGAAAAAGAAAAGTATGTATTTTTTAACAGTTACGATGTCATATCTGTGTTTACTAGCCAACAGGTTTGTCAGTCCCACATAGTGTGGAAATCAGTGAGTTTTTTTACTTATGGAAATCTTTGTTTTTATTGCCAAAAGTGCAATAAAAAATACCAGCTTTGCAAAATAATCAGGAGAGGATGAAGTTTGCTTATTTTGGAAAGCAGGGGGAGGGGAGATGAACCAGAAGATACTTTCTGCCGAAATTATTCAGATTGTTTTTTTGAAAGTTGGTCTGTTAACTGAATCAAGCTTAAATTATAAAAACTATTCTTGGAGATATTTTGGCCAAGAGGGAACCATAACTAAGAGAAATGTTCCTCACATTGTTTCAAATGGAATTTTCAGGCATGTCATTGTGAAAGTATTTTCTTAAATCATCCTTCAGAAAAAACAGTAGATGACTGTTGCTTTTTTTCCTTTGGAATCCTTATCTTTCAGTGTTTTATTAGGTCAAAGATGAAGAAATGTTAAAAGTACCAATTTGCTTTATCCATTTTTTTTTTTTTTACTTTGTTTGCTTGAAATAGTATTTTTCTAGACTCTTGGTTGCAAATAACAACCCAACTTCTAAGTAGAATGGCATTAGCATTGATAAAATTCTGAATAACCAAGAACTTGGATAGATCTGTCCAAAAGGATGAAATGTTTTCAGGATACTTTGTAATAATTCCTTAATCTTTCATCTGTGTCTGTTAGCTTCACTCTGTTCTGTCTCAAATTAACAATTATTTATTGAGTATCTACCATATGCTAGACACAATTTTAGTTGCTGGAGAAACAACTAAATATGAAATAAATGAAATAAAACAGTAAGTTTGTATCCTCAAGGATCATACTTTCTAGTGTAGGAACTTTCTCTCCAGAGCTGGGAACAAGGCCACAGACCATTCCAGACTTGTATTTTCATCTGTAAGACCCATGAGACAATGTAGGCTTCTTCCCTACCAACTCCAGCTAAAAAAATTCCAGGGAAGCACTTAGGTTTTGTGCCCATTCCAGAACCAGTTACTGTACCCAAAAGGATGAGGTATTATTTGTAACCAAGTCTGGGTCATTTATACATGCTGTTCAGAGACAAGAGTCTGTTACCAAAAGGAGGAGAGGGGTGGGGAGAGAGTATATACTAGGCAGGCAGATGGTAGCTCTTCCCTGATGTTTACATTTTGAAGTTTGAGTCCTTGTATTCAGTGTTTCAAATAAACTTAACAAATATGCCAGTACTTTACTAGTTTTGAAAGCTTGAAAGTGTTGGTTTTCTCCTAGTTTCTAAATCAAGGGTAATTGCAGTCTTCAGTTTGATGCCCAAAGAGCCAGACAAATAATTTAATGATTCAGTGTATTGTTTCCCACATTAGTTGCCATATTTGACAGGAAGGTTGTAGTCTTGTAGAGTACAAAGACATAATTTTAGAAGTTAATGTTACATGGTGTTCTAGTTTGGGTTCCCAGGCGCCTCAAGATTTCATTAATTTTAATGGTGGTCTCTAAGACCTGTAAATTGCATTTTTCTCCCTTAATTGTATGTTGAGCGTGTATAACTAATTAGTGTTTCCTTTATTGATGGATATATCACAAACAGTAAAAATAAGGGCAGTTTTCACAAAATTGAAGATTCTTACCTAAGTCATTAGTTTATCTTCTAGCAAAGAAATGCAGTGGAATTTCTTAATTTTCTTTTTAAATAAAGTTTTGGCACTACTTAGTGTAAAGTTTTCAAAAAGGTTTTTCCAGGGGCACCTGGGTGGCTCAGTTGGTTAAGCCTCCGACTGTTGATTTTGGCTCAGGTCATGATCTCAGGGTCATCCAGCCCCACTTAGGGCTCCCCCCCTCAGCTGAGGAAACCTGTTTCTCTCCCTCAGCCCCTCCCCCTGCTTCTGCTTGTTCTCCCTCTCTCTAAAAAAATAAATAAAATCTTCAAAAAAAAAAAGTTTTTTCCAGTGGCTAATTTATTCTACATGATTAAAAGTACAGTTTCATATAAAACTTTAATGCATTTCATGGATTCCAGTATGTTCTCTAGTCCAATCTAAAAAAATTTTTAATAAAGTTGTGTTAGTTTTATCATAGGGGGGTTAGATAAAAGGCCTCTGTGCTTAACATTTTCAAACACACAATGCTGAGGAAGTGAACACCTTACCTTTGCCCAATATACATGAAAATCCTCCTCGGTTTAAGTTAAAAAATGACTGCAGGAAAACAGCCAATAGAGGAGAGCATATTGAATAAGAGGCCTCAGCTCAGGCTACATTTTTGTGTTTCTTTTAGATGACTTCAACATTAAATCTTATTTTTAAATGAAACCTGTTCTCTTCAAAATAGAAAATATCTATGATTATGTTAAGGAAGTATAAACTGTTGGGGTGCTTAGGTGGCTCAGTTGGTTAAGCACCAACTCTTGATATCAGCTCAGGACTTGATCTCAGGGTTGTGAGTTCAAGCCCAGCTTTGGGCTCCATGCTGGGTGTGGAGCCTACTTAAAAAAAAAAAAAAGGTAAATATAAATTGTCGAGATTTTAATAGAATTTTGGTTTCTGTAGGAGACTGTAGTTAAGAAGACAATAGGTGTTTACTTTATGTTCCAAATAAGAAATTATAATATTAACTGTACATTACTGCCCTGGAATTTCTGATATTCCCTAGCCTATGCAACTTTCAAATAGGAAGACTATAAAGAAAGCTCAGGGACTTTATGCCAGATATTAGGCTTACCAGGAGAGGGTGAACCTTTTCTGGAAAGGGCCAGACAGTAAATATTTTGAACTTATATGCCATATAGTTTCTGTCAAAACAATCATCTCTGACATTGTAGCGAGAAAGCAGCCATAGGTGACATGTAAATAAATGAGTATGACTTTGTCCTAATAAAATTTTATTTACACTGATACTTGAATTTCATATAATCTTCACATTTCACAAAATACTCTTGGTGTTTTTTCCAACCTTCTAGAAATGTAAGTACCCATTCTTAGCTAGGTAGCCCGTGGTCATAGTTTGCTGACTGCTGCTGTATTCTGTCATTGACAAAGGAGATGTGGAATCCCTTCAAGGTTCTTATAGGCTAGTGTGAGAGACAAACAGTTGAGTTCAGTAGACTGTGTGGCAAGTGCTCAAGTGTATACTCAGTGCTGATAGGAACACAGAAGAAATATATTTGGCCCAGAAAGTTGGGGAAGGTTTCTTGGATATGATACTTGAACTGGGTCTTAAGAGTGGGTGGGCTTTCCTCAGGATAAGAAAGGAACTTAGCCATACTCTATCTCTGTGGCCTTCCCATATTGACTGTATTTTGATTTCTTGAGCAAAAATACTCTTTACGGCCTCATGTCCTTTGCACATTCTTTCTTCTTCGCTTGAAGAACTCTCCCTACCTAGCTAACTCATGCTAATTTTTCAGGTCTCAGCTTGATGACACTTCCTGTTGCACAAGCTTTCAGAGCAATCTGTTCTTCTCCCTTCTTAAGACTCATTAGGTTTCTGATTGTTTGTTTAGAACCTGCCTATCCCAACAGATTGTAAATGAGCATAGCGCCTGGCAATATGTTGGTTTCAAATATTTTTAAATTTTAAAAATAATATGTGTACATGATTAAAAGAAGCTCATGCTTCATGGAAGGATTTAAAATGGAAAGTATACATTCTTCTCCATGGCCCCTTATATACAGTTTTTTGGATATTCTTGCAGAATTTTTATATAGTGATACATTCCTGTACACATACCCCACATTCATACATATATTTTATTTATTTTTTATTCATTTATTTTTAAGATTTTATTTATTCATTTGTCAGAGAGGGAGGGAGAGAGAGAGAGAGAGAGCACAAGTAGGGGAGCGGCAGCAGGCAGAGGTAGAAGCAGACTCGCTGCTGAGCAAGGAGCCCGACCCTGGACTTGATCCCAGGACCCCGGGATCATGACCTGAGCCAAAGGCAGAAGCTTAACTGACTGACTCACCCAGGCGTTCCTTCATACATGCATATTTTATAAATTTTTGGCAAATTTAGCAGAATGGTATGCTGTATACAAAATTACACATTTTCGTTAAACTTGGAGTGTTTTCTATACGTAGGGCTATTTCTCTTTTGGAAAGACTATATGTATTTTTAACTTTTTTTTTTAGGTATAGATAATTTATATAGAACAGACCTCACTTGTTTTATTGAAATTGTATTTTATATGTAGATGTGTCATGATTTCATAAATTTTATTGAATACATAAACTAGGAGGTTGTAGGAGAGGTATATCTAGATTAATACTTGAAATTATTTTTTTTATAAAATATGTATGATGTACCAGGGGTGGTTCTAGATGCTCTGCATTGATTTTTTTTTTTTAATAGTCTTCACAACAAATCTTAAACAGAGTATCATAACTACCCCATTTTACAGATGGGGAAACTGAAAGTACAGAGATGTAAATAACATGCAAAATCATACATCTGGTAAATGATAGATCAAGGTTTTTAATCCATACAGTCTGGTGGGCAGAACCTCTTTTTTAACCACTATATTCTACTGGCTCTTTCTAGGAGCAATAGGAAAAAATAGGAAATACAGGCTGGGGCAAATTTGGAGGAGTGTTTAAATGCTGGGTTAAGATTATAGATTTTATTAAATGTGTATTGTGGAATCATTGAAAACTTTTGAGGGAATTAGTAACATAAACAAATGATAGCAGAGTGTAGGAGGGAGGGAGGGAGAAGCTGAAGGCAGACTAATTTGGTGCAATAGTTCAAGAAGTGATGGAAAGCTGAAATTAGGACCGTAATAATGGGTATGGAAAGGAAGGAATGGCTAGGAAGGTATTGTCTTCGTGAATCTTTATAGTTTTGGTTGGAGGGTTAAGAGGAGAGGAGAGGGTTAAGTGATTTGGGGAGGCCAAGAGTGCTTTTACCTCAGGGCTTTTTCATCTTGTTCTCTCCAGCAGGATCACCCTCAGATGCCCTTGTCTGTCTTCTGTGTTTGTTCTAAGGTCTCTGTTCACATGTCACCTTACCAGAAAGGCTTTCCCTAACTTCTGTATAAAATGGTAACCCCTCAGGGGTGCCTGGGTGGTACAGTCTGTTAAGCATTTGACTCTTGGTTTCAGTTCAGGTCATGATCTCAGGATCGTGAGATAGCCCCACATCGGGCTCCCGGTGGAGTCTGCTGACGACTCTTTCTCCCTCTCCCCCTGCCCCTCCACACTGTACTCTTTTCTTTCACTAAAATAAATAAGTCTTTTAAAAAAAATAATGGCAACCCCCTACAGCATGCTCCCTAACTCCTTCACTCCACTTTGTTTTTCTCTATTGTTGGTATCTAATGTATTTGTTGGTTTTATGGTCCACTTTCCCTATTAGAATATGTTTTCCAATAGCAGGGACCTTTCTCTTTTCTTCATTCCTGTATCTATAATAGATACTTAGTACATGTGTATTGAATGAATGCTGTTGAAGGTAGGCAACATAGTTTGCATAGAGAAGGCAATAGAAATGATAGGTTCAGAATTGCTTGTGGTTTACCTCTCTAAACATATATGGTAGGCAGTTTTAAATTTATGTCTCATGCAAAGGAGAGAGAGAGCGCTAATGGTATGGATGTTATTAAGTACAACATATATGTACTGATTGATATTAAAATTTTAAAGTACCTTTTGAAATATGAAACTTAAGTTCTTTTTACTTATTGTATTTTGTTCCTTTATTGTCTCTCTTTGAAGACTGTTATTAGCAAGTGTTTATTAGTTGCAGATGGATCTGTTTATTTTAGTTTGGGTTGGGGTTTGTTTGTTTGTTTTCAAGAGAAGTGAAAGACTACAGTGGGAGCCCAGAAAAGAGCTATGGCATATTTATGAACTGAAGTAGCATATATTTTGTTTACAGCTGGCTGATGTTGTATATGCTAGAGGGCTAAGTCCTTGTTTCACCACAAAGCATTTCCTCTTACTGCTTGTTTTGAACCTGATTTTAGTCATGTCTAACTTTTTGCTTCCTATTCATGCCTCAGAGTATCCAGTGTGACTTCTGCCTGCTGGCTTTATTGAAATGGCTTTTGACTTTTGAAGGGAGTACAGTATCCTCTACATGCTAGGAGTTTTATGTATTTTTTCCTTTTTAATCCTCACAATGATCCAGTGTCTTTCTCAAACTTCTCTTTCTTTGGAGGTCCCTGGAATATTCTTGTTTCTAGGGTTTTAGTCAATACTCACTTCTCTTACGTGTCATCAACTGTTTGTGTACCAGTATCTTTTTACACAGATTACTTCCAAATTTGTCCTGCTGGCATAGAACTTCAGACACACTCTGTAGACACACTAATGTGTAAAACATTCTATACCTATATGAAACTTAGTGGGTCTGAAACTGAACTAATTATAGTCTAGTTGCCCAAGCCTGAAACTTTTGAAAGTCATAATAATGCTAGATGTTGTTCACTGTGTCCTGGTCTTGTGCATAAGCGTTGTCATTTAGTTCTCACAACAACCCTGTTTATTTTACAGATGCATTAAGAGAGGTTCAGAACAGTTAAGTAACTTAACGTGGTGGCAATATAGCTGATGGAGTTGGATTTGAACAAGGTCTAGATAGTTTCAAATTCCATATTCTTTCCAATCTGCTGCACTTCTGTCCCCCTCCTTTCATCACAAAGACAGTGTGTATACACCCTTAAGAGGACTCAGTACTATCAATCTCTTGAATTGCTCAGAAATATTTCATGTCTTGATTCTAGTTGCCTTGCTCACTTGGATTATTGCAATAGCCACTTGACATATTTTCCTGACTTAATTTATTCTCCATCCATACTGCTGCCTAAAAAATTGCTTCTAAAATGCTGATTATATCATTTCCCTTAAGAAATCCAAAATTGGGGGTGCTTGGGTGGCTCAGTCGGTTAAGTTTCCGACTCTTGATTTTGGCTCAGGTCATGATCTCTCAGGGTTGTGAGCCCAGGCCCTGCTTTGGGCTCCATACTGGGTGTGGAGCCTGCTTAAGATTCTCTCTCTCCCTTTCCCTGTCCCTTTGCTGCCCTCCCCCCACTCTGTGTGCATGCACAGGCATGCATGCTCTCTCTCTGTCTCTTAAAAAAAAAAAGAAAGAAATAAAAAAATCCAAAATCTTTGGCATAGCATTCAAGACCTTTTTTGGCCAGTTCGTGGTCATATTGCATTGTCCCTTTGTTTCAGCTATTATAAAGTACATGTAGGTCCTATAGCTATATTTCACCATTTTTTTTCTTTTGGCATATCCATTAGAATCCCATTTTTAAGAGTTGACTCAAGTGCTACCTCTATCACAAAACCTCTGCTCTTTTAGACCTTGTTCAAATCCAACTCCATCAGCTATACTGCCACCACCAAGAGAGGTTCTGAACCTCTCTTAATGCATCTGTAAAATAAACAGGGTTGTTGTGAGAACTAAATGACAACGCTTATGCACAAGACCAGGATACAGTGAACAACATCTAGCATTATTATGACTTTCAAAAGTTTCAGGCTTGGGCAACTAGAATATAATTAGTTCAGTTTCAGACCCACTAGGTTCCATATAGGTAAAGAATGTTTTACACATTAGTGTGTCTACAGAGTGTGTCTGAAGTTCTATGCCAGCAGGACAAATTTGGAAGTAATCTGTGTAAAAAGATATTGGTACACAAACAGTTGATGACACATAAGAGAAGTGAGTATTGACTAAAACCCTAGAAGAGCAGAGGTTTTGTCTTCTCTTGGGTATCCCTCATTTGTGATTACTACTACCTTGGTTATACTTCTGAGATGCCTCTCAATTGGTCCCACTTTCGGGTATTCATGTCCTTGTGTAATAGCCTCCCCTTGATTGTGAGCTGGACCTAGTGACTCAATTCTGACAAAAGAATACAGCAAAAATGGGCTGCCATTACTAAGATTAGGTTACCAAAAGATTGTCATTTGCATCTTGCCTTCCCTCACTCATTTGTTCTCTGTGAGTCCTCATTCTGTTGGAGTTGCAACTTGTTATATTTAAGTAGTGCTAGGGAGAGGCCCAAGTGGAAAGAAACTGATGTCTCTGGCCAACAAAAGTCAGCAAGGACCTGAGGTCTGCCGTTAGCCCTATGAAAGAACCTGGAAGCAGATCCTTCTCCACTTGAGCCTTGGTAACTGCAGCCAACACCTTGACTGCATCTGTGTGAGAGACCAAATCAGAGACTCTCAGATAAATCACACCTAGATTTCTGACCCATAGGATCCATGAGATAATGAATATTTGATGTGTTAAGCCAAAAGTTTTAGAGTAACTTGTTTTGCAGCAATAGTGAACTAATACAGATTTTGGTAACTACAAGTGGGGAGTTGCTATAACAAATATATATAAATGTGAGAGTGATTTTGGATCCAGGCAGTGAATGGAGGTTGTAAGAATTTTGTTGATCCTGATAGAGAAGTTTCTTTGAACAGACTATAAGTTTGGGCTTTGAGGAAGCTGCAAGTGAGGGCTCAAAAGGAAATGCGAAATGTATTGTTGAAAACTGAAGGAAGGGGGTTTCTTGTTATACTGAGGCAGAAATCTTAGCAACACTTGCCTTCAGTAGCATGGAAAGTAGGAAATGTGCCTAATGAACAGGGTGATCTAGCTGTGGAGATTTCTAAGCGAAGTGTGGAACAGATTTCTTCTTGTTGCTTCTAGTAAAATGTGAGGTACCTGTGAGTTCTCTTAACACTGGACATAACCACTCTTCTAGTATTTGTCATATTATGTTGTATGTACTTAATTACCTGTATTTATTAGTAGGCTGTGAGTCCTGTGACAGGCCTTCTAATATAGTAGTTTAGATCTTGCTCAAAGTCCAGTTTTAAAGAGATTGACACTCAAACCTTAGCTCTGCCTCTTACTTTGTAATGGTAACAAATTATTTAACTTTTCTAAACCTCAGTTTCCTCATCTGGAGGATGGGATTAATGATGATAAACTCCTACTAAAGTTTATGCATTTTGACTTTCACACTCACCACCATGTCACCAGTACCTAGAAGAGTCTAGTAATAGGTGTTTAATAAAGATTTATTGAATTAATGAATTGAATAGTCTCTGCCTTAAAGTGTTAAAATGAGGTAATCCATGGAAAGCAATTAGCACAATGCCTGATATGTATTAATTGTTCAGTCAATGTTAGTTGTATTTAGGTTTTTATTTTTTTTCTCATTTTCATCTTTATCTTCATTATTTGTATAGGTCTTTGTGCATCCAAACTACTCTGTGAATAAAACAACTCACTAAGCAAAAGACTTGTTTATAGTTCTGGATAAATAGCTCAGGAATAACTTGAGTTTAGAGTATGGTTATTTGCACATGGAAAGACTTCTGCTTCTGGCCATGAGGAGAAATAGTCTCTGAACTTAACTTCCTGTGGTAAACAGTGAGAAAATTGGACAAAAGACATCATACAGCTGTTTATAGATATTGGACAACAATCAGTATGGGAATGTGATTCCTGAGAAAAGGGGAAAAAGTAAGATGAGTGCTGTAATTGCCCTGGATTTCTGCTAGAAGACACATTTCAGAGTATGAAGCAGGCAGGGGGAGTCTTGTCAGTCCATGATGTCTGGTTGAATTGATGAGATAGAGATTGTAGTTCAGAGAGTTTGAAGTGGCTAAAATTGCTAGACAGAATTTCAGAGAAGAGGGAGCCATGTAGAAAAAGAGTTCTAGAGATCTGCATAGGGGTTTCCTTTAGCGATTGTTAAAGGAGTGTGTAGAATGTGTGTATGTACAGTAAAACTCCATGAGGCTGGACAAGGATTGACTGGGGAGCTGTAAGTTGAGTAAGTCCCAGAGCTGAGGAATTGCTCATGCACCAAGCAGACAGAATGGTGAGACCCCCCCCCCCTTTTTTTTTTTAAATCACCCAGGATGTTCCATAGAGATCCCAAAAGGGCCACGTCTTAGTAGTAAGGCTAACCTAGCCAAGAGTAAAATCTACCACCAGTCCACAGGTTAATTAACTGACTTTCAGAACAAAGCCTAACAGTCTTTAAAGGAAGATAACAAAATCCAGACACTTAAAAATATATCACTGTGTATAGTATCCAAAAAAAATTACTAGAATCAGGAAAACATGAACATCAGGAGAAAACTAAGATAACAAAGATGATAGAGACTAAAGTGAGCCTTATAAACATGCTCAAAGATTTAAAGGAAAACAGTGTAATGAGAAGAAAAAGTAAATTTAAAAAAGAACGAATAGAATTTGTACAGATGAGAAATACTAAGTGAAATGAAAAAAATCACTGGGATTAACAGCAGTTTTTTATCTGATGAAGGAAAGATCAGTGAACTTGAAGACAGCAGTAGAAACTATCCAAAAATTAAACACAGAGAAAAGAAAGACATAAATAAATAAGTGAACAGTTTTTGTGATCTCTGGTATAATGTGGGTGTAATTTTACTCCAGAAGTAAGGGGGAGGGGGGAAAAAGGTTTAAAGAAATAGTGACTGAAAATTTCCCAACTTTATAGACATTGTAAACCTACGGATCAGGGGGTTCAATATCCCAAGCAGAATAAACACAAAGACCATACTAAGGTACATCTTAATCAAATGGTTGAAAACCAGTGATAGAGAAAAAAAAAGTTTAAAGCAGCTAGAGAAAAATGACATTTTGTGTACAGAGGGACAAAAAATGATGACAAATTTATTCCTAGAAATACACGACAACATAATTAATGACATTTTTTTTTTAAACTTGAACTTTAATTGACATACCATGTTGTGTTAGTTTCAGGTCTACAACATAGTGATTCAAGAATTTTATACATCACAAAGTGCTCACCACGTGTGGTAAGTGTATACTTACCATCTGTCACCAAATAATGTTACAATACTAATGACTATATTCCCTATGTTGTACTTTTCACCCCTGTGACTTAATTATTTTATAAGAGGAAGTTTATACCTCTTAATCCCATGGAATGACCTCTTTAGAGTGGTGAAAGATAAAACTGTAAACCCAGGTAGAATTTTTATACCCAGCAAAAGTATCCTTCAAAATGAAGGCTAAATGCTTTTTCATATGTACAGATCTGACAGAATTCTTTGCCAGCAAACTTGCACTGCAAGAAATGTTAAAGGCAGTTCTTCAGGTGGAAGGAAAATGATATCAGATAGAAAATTGGATCTAGGAGCACCTGGGTGGCTCAGTTGCTTCAGTGTCTGCCTTGGGCTCAGGTCATGATCTCTGGGTACTGGGATTGAGCCCTGCATTGGGCTCCCTGCTCAATGGGAAGCCTGCTTCTCCCTCTCCCTCTGACTACCACTCCCCTTGGTTGTGCTCTCTCTCTCTCTCTCTGTCAAATAAATAAATAAAAATATTTTAAAAAAGAAAAGAAAATTGGATCTATACAAAGGAATAAAGAGCACTGGAAATAGAAGGATAAGACTTTTGTCATCATTTGATTTCTTCAGAGAATAATTGTTTAAAGCTAAGTAGTAACATCATATGTGGGTATATAATGTATACATAAAATATATGACAATAGTAGCACAAAGGACAGTAGGCAGCAATGGAAACATACAATCCTAAAAGTCTCTTGTTATATGTAAAGTGATATAATTTGAAGGCAGAATGTGATGTTAGGGTGCATGTTGTAAAACCCTAGAGCAACCAAGCAAAAAGTAAAAGAGGTATAGCTAATGTATCAGTGGAGTATATGAACAACTAAAAATACTCAAGCCAAATTATTTAGGAAAAGAGGGAAGAAGATGAAAACAGATGAGACAAATAGAAAATAAATTGTATAACCATATCAATATTAAATGGTCTAAGCATTTTAATTAAAACACAGATTATCAGACTGAACTAACAAAAAACAAGATTCAATTATATGCAACCTAAAGACTTTAAAGAAATGGGTAGGTTAAAAGTAGAGAGTGGGAAAATAGGCACTGTACAGAACTGAGCATAAGCTAGAGTATTGATTACTATTTAAAGTAGACTTAAGAATAAGGAAAAGAGAGATTTCATAATGACAAGGGATCAATTTAAGAATGTATTTTTTAAGTGTGTTTCCATTAGTAAAGCTTCAAAATTCAGGAAGCCGAGATCAATATTCTTTTCCTAGTAATGATAATAGAAGTAGAGAGAAAATCAGTAAGCAGTTAGAAGACTTAAGCAACATTATCAACAAACATAATCTAATTTGCATTTATAGAGCATTCAACAGAGCACAGTACACATTGTTTTCAACTGCACATGGAACATTCAGGAAGATAAACCATAGGCTGAACCATAGGATAAGTCTCATTTACTTTAAAAGGAGTGAAATCATAATAGAAATGTTCTCTGAACACAACAGAGTTAAATTAGAAATCAGTAATAGAAAGCTGTATGGAAAATATTTGGAAATTGAAAAAACTTTCTAAATAATCCATGGGTCAAAGAAGAAACCACAAGGGAAATTGGAAAATATTTTGAATTGAATGGTGATGAAGCAACATAAATTATTTGGGATTCAGCTAAGACATGCTTAGAGAGAAATGTATAGTTTTGAAAGATGCTTGTATTGGAAAGGAAGAAAAATCCAAAATCAATAATTTTCTAAGCATCTATCTTAAGTTAGAAAAAGGAGGGCAGGGGCGCCTGGGTGGCTCAGTCGTTAAGCGTCTGCCTTCAGCTCAGGTCATGATCCTGGAGTCCCGGGATCGAGCCCTGCATCAGGCTCCCTGCTCCGCAGGAAGCCTGCTTCTCCCTCTCCCACTCCCCCTGCTTGTGTTCCCTCTCTTGCTGTGTCTCTCTCTGTCAAATAAGTAAATAAAATCTTAAAAAAAAAAAAAAAGAGCAAATTAAACTCAAAGAAAGTAGAAGGAAGGAAATAAAACAAATTGGTGACTTAGAACATTGATAAAATAATAGAGAAAAATCCATGAAATAAAAAGCTGGTTCTTTGAAAGGATAAAAATGACAAACCTTTAGATTGATGAAGGGAAAAAAGATTCAAAATTACCAATGTCAGGAATGAAAGAGAGGGTATTACTACACATTCTACATAAAAGTATAATAAAGGATCATTGTGGACTTTATGCCAGTAAATTCAGCAATTTAGATAAATTCCTTATAAGCAACAAACTACCAAAACTGATACAAGAAGAGATAGAAAATCTGAATATTCCTTTATCCCTATTATCAACTAAAGAAATTGAGTTCATAATTAAACCTCATAAAGAAAACTGTCCAGATATCTTCAAAGGTGAATTCTATAGAACTTTTAAGAAATAAATTATACGAATTGTCCCTAAGTACTTTGAGAAAATAGAAAATATTTCACTATCTCAGTTTATGAGGTAGTGTAACTCCAATATCAAAGCCATTTTAAGAAAACTACATAACAATATCCTTCATAAATACACAAAACTCCTTAACAAATCATTATTAAGTTAAATCCAACAATATAAATATGATGATATATTGGGACTACTAAGTGGAATTTATGCCAAGTATGCAAGTTTGGTTTAATAGTTAAAAAAAAAAAAAATCAATATACAGTGAATCCTTACTACTCAGAGGTTCCATATTTGAAAATTTGCCCACTAGCTAAAATTTATTTGTAACTCCAAAATCAATACTTGTGATACTTTGGACTATAAGTGAAAAATTTGAGTCACCTGATGCACATATTCCCAGCTAAGGTAGAACAAAGCCCTCTGCCTTCTTTCAGTTCTCATATTGTAAACAAGTATTCTTTTCACAGTCTATTTAGTTTTATATTTTTCTCATTTTTTGCTTTTTTGTTGATTTTTTTCTTTGAAATGGTCTCCAAGTAAGTGCTGATGTGCTGTCTAGTGTTTCTAAACACAAGAAGGTTGTTATGTGCTTTATGGAGAAAATATGTGTGTTAGGTAAACTTTGTTAAGCATGAGTTATAGTGGTGTTGGCCATGATTTCAATGTTTATGAATCAGTCCTATGTATTAAATAAGGTGTCTTTAAACAGAAATCCATAAAACAAAGCTGTTTATTAATTGGTTGATGAAAATGTTGTGATCAGAGGCTCATAGGGGTCTATCCTTGGATTTCCCCTAGGAACGGTGTGGTTCAGTGTTCACTATTTCAGTGTTCATTGGATACTGTACAGAATGTAAATACTACAAATAATGAGAATCGACTGTATTTCACCCTGTTTTCTAAGAGCAAAGAAGGAAAATCATGATTATCTCAGCTTATGCAGAAAATTGTATTTGACAAAATTAAACATCCCTTCTTGTTAAAAACTCTCAGGAAACTAGGACTAGAGGAGAACTTTATTACTGAAAGACTGCTTTATTATATATATATATATGTGTGTGTGTGTGTGTGTGTGGTTGGAACTTTGGGGGGAGGGGGCGTTGGATATAAAAATGCCAAAACTTACCTATAAATTAAGAAAAGAGTTTTTATTACAGATTTTCACCGCTGCTCCTGTTTCTCCTTTGTCCTCTTTTTCATCCTTTTCCTCTTCTGTCCATCAGTGCATGACGTCTAATACTACATATAGTCCTAGCTGATGCCAATAATAAAAGAAACCAAGAAAAACAAAAACAAAAACAAACAAAAAACACACACACATAAGTCTACAGCTAACATTTTTTCCCCCATAAGATCAGGAATAAATCAAGGATTTTAGCCCCCGTGACTCCTATTCTCATCTTAAAATTTACAGTAACAGTACATAAAATAAAAGCTAAGGTATACACCTTAATTGAAAAATGCTAACCATCACATGAGCTTTCAGTGAGTCATCTTTTGCTGGTGGAGGATCTTGCCCTGATGTTAATGGCTGCTGACTGATCAGGGTGGTGGTTGCTAAAGGTTGGGGTGGCTATGGAAATTTCTTAAAATAAGACAGTAGTGAAGTTTGCCACATTGATTGACTTTTTCTTTCATGAATGACTTCTCTGTAGCGTGTGATGCTTTTTGATATTTTTCATCTCTTTTAAAAGATTTTATTTATTTGACAGAGAGAGACACAGTGAGAGAGGGAAAACAAGCAGGGGGAGTGGGAGGGAGAAGCAGGCTTCCCGCCAAGCAGGGAGCAGGATGCTGGGCTCGATCCCAGGACCCTGGGACCATGACCTGAGCTGAAGGCAGACACAATGACTGAGCCACCCAGGCGCCCCTCATCTTTTTTTAGATTGACAGAAATTGATAAAGTACACTGCAGAATGTGGGCAAATGAGTATTCTTGTGAGGGCAAAATGCTTTCTGGTGGGAAGCAATGTGGCAGTGCTTAAAATTTTAACCTATGTATGTCCTTGGATATGTAATTTTTGATGTCTAGACATTTTTTCACTAAGATAATTAAATGTAAAAAGATATATATCTGCCTCTGGAAATGTCCATCGTTTATGGGATTAAGTCAAGGTATATCCATTCAATAGGATCCTCTACAGGTATTAAAAATGGTAATGTACTGTAGATTTATATTTATTGCAATGGAAATAGGTCCTCAACAAGTCCGTTTCATTTCTCACCAATAAGTAATAGCACGCCTAATGGGGCCTCATTTATATAAAATTGTGTGTGTGAGTGGTAGACAAATTTCTGAAATAAATACTCATTAAAATGGTTATCTCTTGAGTGGTCGTCTGTTGGGGTTGCTTTTATTTGTACTGTTAGGTTTCTTTATGAGGAGTATTTATCATTTTTATACTTGAAAAAGGAGAGTTTTTTTTCCCCTTTCTGAACAAATATGAATACAGCCTTTTAAGGTGGTACCTGATTCAGTTCTGCAAATACCTAAATCTAACAAGGTCTGTAGAACCTGTTAATGTAATACCCAGGGGCTGTGGTTTGGGATGCTCTCCTATTGTCATTGAAGTCACTCAGGAACCAGTAGAACGGGTCACAGATAGCTGGGGCGTTCTGAACTCCAGAGCCCAAGGCGCTGACTGCCGGGTTATTTTAGTGCCACACCCTGCTGTGGTTAACTTCTTTAAAGACTTGATTGTTAAAAAACTAAGTCAAGTTTAAACCTTCGTTTTGTTGTTTTGATTGACTTTTTTTTTGTTCAGCTTTATTGACATATAATTGACAAAGTAGTAAGATATTTAAAGTGTACACCACGGTGATTTGATAAACGCATACATTGTGAAAGGGTTCCTCCAGTCTGTTTAATTCACACATCCATCACCTTACATATTTATCTTCAAGTTCTGCACTCAGCAGATTTTAATTGTGCGATGCAGTGTTAATCAGCCCTGCCACGATGTTACATGTTAGAGCTTCAGACCTTGTTTATTTATTGTATAGCTGGAAGTTTGTACCCTTTCATCAACCTCTCCCTATTTTCTCATGACCTGGAAGTTGGTTTTCTATGAGTTTCACTTTTTTTAAGATTCCACATGTAATTAATACCAGGCAATATTTGACTTTGTTGCTTTACTTTGGATTAATAAGAGTATCACAATTTATTGTGCACACTTGCCCTTGTTGATGAAGAATAGTAACATTAGAAGTCATTCTCTTCTCTGCGTGTATATCAGGTACTGTCTTAATCATTGGGATGGAGGGGAAGTAGAATTCCTGCCCTCCAAAGTTTTATTCTCTAGTGGAGCATTCAAGGGACTATTTCTGTGAACCATGCTATAGCAGCACACAGTAGGACTTTTGACTTAGAAGTTGATGTGTTTCTTGGGCTTGGGTAGCTGTTCAAGGAAGATTTTCCAGAGGAAATATCTGAACTGAATTTTGAATTTCAGTTTAGACAGCTGAAGTTTTGAAAGGTTAAACATGAATTAGCCAAACCAAAGAAAGGGATATCTAGGGAAATCTAAGTGGAGACAAAGGCGTGGAGGCATGCAAGGGCATGGCATTTGTTGGGAACTGCAGGTCATTCAGCAGGTAGGGATTGAGGTGGTGCAGGCAATGGAGTGAGGCTGGGGAAGCCCGATCAAGAAGGGTCTTGTCAGCTGTCAAAGAGGTTCTTTCTCTGGACTTCCTTATAAATACAGCCTTTGTTCAGGTAGGATGGGAATCTTTGAGTCATCTTTGACTCTTGAGGCTCCCTCCCATCCCTTAAACTCCCTCATAATTAGGCACCAAATCCTGTCAATTTTGGGAACTTGGATTGAAATGGAAATGTAGACTGTGCTCTTTACAGGAGACTCTAACTTAGTCTTTTTAATTTCTAGGGCTTTGCACTGGCTCACAGACCTTTAATAAATGTTCAAAATGAATGGGTTACAGGAAGGGAGTTCTAAAGAGAAAATGTTTCGTATTTTTACATGTGACCATGTGTAATTTTCTATTCTCCCATTTCATTATAGAAAATTTAATAATCTTAGGAGGCCTAGTCGAAAAGTCAACTCTTGGATAATTAAAAGTCTTCAAAATGGAATCAGACCCATTAGTAAGGACTGTTTGATTAGTGTGCTGGTGGGTGACTAAAGCAGCATCACAGTAGGGAAAAAAGTACCAGACAGCTTCTGGCAGTTTCGTTTTGATGAATATACCCCAGTTTACCGAGTATATGTGTCTTTTTTTTTTTCCCTAGCTGAGAACAGTCTTCTTATGACTGTCCCAGTAGAGATTAATTTTTTAGTTAAAGGAAAATTGTGAACATGTACATTTATTGCTTTTCACTTGTCATAATGTGAGAACATGCTTTCTTGATCTTGTGGATATGTACTCTATTTCTGCTTATGATAAAAGGAAGACTACACAGAGATGGTTAGCATTTGCAACAATCAGGCATTGTTTTAGTGAAATAATTGTGCCGTTTTGAAAGCACATTATGTATCTGAGGCATATCTGAAGCAGCTTTATGATTATCAGCAACACAGCTGCTGTAACTATTATGTTAGTGGAATTGAATCTTTTGTTATATGGGTCACATAACCAGCAACTGAACTTTTATACTTGTAACTATGCAAGACTCTTATTAAGACATAATGTAATACAAATGGGGGGGTATCTCAAAGTGTTTTCATATGTGAGCTTAAGAAGAGCAAAGTATTTGTTATACAGAACTAGAATGATACCATTATAATACAGTCCTACTTACACATATATTTATATTTAATATTTCTCAAGTCTTTTCTTTCTATGTTTATTATTTTTAAAACTTTTCTTTTCCTTCCTTGCCTGCTTGCTTCCTTGCTTACTTTCTATCTTTTTCTTTTTCTTTCGCTTTCTTTCCTTTTAAAGCATGAATTAGCTAAGCCTATTTCCTTCCCCCATTAAAAAAAAAAAAAAAAAGATATAAAGGTGTTTTTCCTATGTCACCTCTCACTTCCCATTACCTCTAATTTTTTTAGTTTTTATGTTTTGCTTACATCTAAATACATAACCTGTAGCTTGCAGTGGAAAAGACTTTTGCATTATGTGGCTTCAACAATAGCTCCTGTAGCCTGGTTTACTGTAACAAAATCTCCCTGAGATATGTGTCATATAGAGCTGATTAAAATGGAATTTTCCTGTAACTTTGTCTTAACTGCCTTATATCATTTTGAGTATAGGTGGTGTAATGATGAGTATTTTGTGTGTTATACCTATTTAATCTTAAAACCAAGATGAACATTTTTAAAATGGGTAGATATACATTTGTCTTATTTTCTGTTTTTCTGTAGAGATGATTACAGTTGTAACAAATAATATAAGTCTTGTATACTTTGCCCCCGTCTCCCTCAATAACGTTTTGTAGAACTGTAGTACAGTATTACAACCAGGATATGGATGTTGTATGATTTGCTCTTAATTCAGATTTTTCCAGTTCTACTTGAACTCATTTGTGCATGTATATAATTCTGTACTGTTTAATCTCCTTTTTATGTTTGTATATCCATCACTGCAGTCAAGCTGAATAGCTCCTTATCACAAGGGTCTCTCTTGTTGCCCTGTTATAATGCCTGCTTCTCTTCTGCCACTTCATTTTCCCTCTCCTAGCTCTAACTTCTGGCAGCTACTAATCTTTCCTCCATTTCTAAAATTTTTTTTCATTTCAGTAATGTTATATAAAGGAAATCCTACAGTATGTAGCCATTTGAGATTAACTTTTTCACTCAGTATAATTCCTTGGAGATTCATCCAAGTTTGTGTGAATCAGTAGCTTATTCACTTGTTTTTTCTATTTATTTCCACATCGTTTACAACTTAGTTTCTACTTTGTTTCCTTCCTAATCTGTTTTAAAAATACATATATTTGTTTTAAATCTAGGTGACAAAACACGACCACCATCTTCGAGCCCCTCTAGTATTATCCGCCGGACTTCCTCTCTGGATACACTTGCTGCCCCATACCTTGCAGGACACTGGCCTCGTGATAGTCATGGGCAAGCTGCTCCTTGCATGAGGGACAAGGCTACACAGGTAGGTGTATTAAAATTCTTATCCTGAAGTGTTTTACTCTGAAACCGTTTCTCATAACATTATTTGTTTTATGCTGTGCTCAAATTCTTAAAACATTAGTGTGTATTAGAATTACCTGAGAAGCTTATCAAAAGTGCAGATTCCCAGGCCTGACCTCCAGATACTCTGTAGTAGGCTTTGGTTGAGGCTTGGGAATGTACATTTTAAACAGTTCCCAAAGTAATTTCAATACATAAGGATAATTTATGGATACACTTTTTCCCCCCACTTCCTCTTTATTGTTAGTTTAGAACATCAGAATAGATTTAATATATTGAATTTGTAACAGTAGGATTACTTTACTTTCCATCTAACCTTATATTTTTGTGCCAAAAATCGTCACATGTTGGGAGATAGGGATTATATTATGTTGCAGATAGATTCTGTAAATGTAAATATCCTGACAAAGAGACCCTGGAAGCAAAATTTTATACTTTTAGATTTCTGAAATTTTTTCATTAAAAGGATCTTAAGAGGGGCACCTGGCTGGCTTAGCTGGAAGAGCATGCAACTCTTGATCTTTAGGGTTGTGAGTTAAAGCCCCATGCTGGGTATAGAGATTACTAAAAATAAATGAAGAAAAGGTTCTTAGGAGATCATTTAGATCTACTTCCTGATTTCACAAATGAGGAAGCTGAGGTCCAAGATCATGAAGCCAGGTGATGACTTTCATAGCACTTATAGTTTAGTTTCTTTCATTACGCTTACTATAATTAAAGTTAATTAAATATTTGTCTAATCATTTATTTAATATTTCTCATACTTACTAGATGTTGAGCCCATGGCCTAGCTCATCCATTTCTGTATTTTCATCTCCAGGATTTAGTACTGTACCTGAGAGAGTAATCACTCAAGGATTGTTTGCAAAGGGATGAATGAGCAGAATAGTTAAAGCTTTATTGCTAGTGAAGAATGAAAATCAGTTAAAGAGTTAAAAGATTCTTTATACTGACTATTGAAAATCAGTTAAGGTATATCTCGATTTAGACTTCAAATTTACGTCACTGATGGTAGTTTGATCCCAGCACTTTATGAAGAGAATGTCCTTTTATAGAACCAAGTAAACACACTTTGTAGTGGTTTTTGGATTTGTATTTGGGTTTCCAAAATTCCACGTATTCTTGTTGGGCTTAGTTTGTTTTGTGGTCTGATATTCTTGAAACTGAGTCCCACTGTTAGGGTAGATGCTTGGGATATGAGATTACCTTGAGGTTTATATTCCAGTGGCAAATACAGAAATGAAAACAGAGCCTGTGCTCCTCAAATTTACAAATATTTTGAGAAACTGACTTTAACCAAAGAGTTATAGAAGATTGTCCATTTATTCAAAATCTGTAAGTTTGCTGAAATTAGGGCATATAGTATGGAAAATGAGTAGTTCCTACTTGCTTTCTGCTTAATCCACATGCCATGTTTAAATTACTCTGGGTATATTTCCTTGAACATTTCTGCAACCCTTGTTATCTCCTCTGCAGTTTCAGGTTCAGTGGGCTCAGATACTGTGTCTTAACAGTAAGAATAAACAATCTTAGAAGCCACTGGGAGCCCACCTAACTCTGACTACATTGAATTAAAGTATAAACCCCATAGTCTCTTCACCTTTTTCTAAATGGCCCCCAAATTGGGAATGTTAAGGGTACAAATATAAAGAAAACTTATATTTATCTCTATATCATACTGTTAATCTTGCTTGTAAAGTTCACATTAGAATCTCCTAAGGTATAATGCAGCAATAGCTGGGCACTCTAATCTTTCATTTACATAAGTTCTCAAATTCTCTATTGGTAGATGTTGGATTCCCTAGTATATGTATGCTAGTTAATTAAGTCAGCTTTTTAAAGATTTTTTTTTTTTTTTTTAAGAAAGAGGTAGAGAGCATGAGCAGGGGGGAGGGGCAGAAGGAGAGGAAGAGAGAGAGTCCCAAGCAGATTCCATGCTGAGCATGGAGCCTGATGGGGGGCTTGATCTCAGTCTCATGACCCGGAGACCATGATCTGAGCCGAAACCAAGAGTTGGACGCTTAACTGACTGAGCCATTCCAGGTGCCCCTTAAATCAGCTTTTTAAAATTTGGTAAAATGAATTTAACATAAAATTTGCAATTTTTAAGTATACAATTAAGTAGCATTAATTACATTCACAACATTGTGCAGCCATTGCTGTTATGTTTCCAAAACTTCTCATCACCCCAAACAAGAACTCTGTAACTCCTCTTTCTCCAGCATCTGTAACCACTATTCAACTTTCTGTTTCTGTGAATTTGCCTGTTCTAGATATTTCATGTAAGTAGAAGCATATAATATTTGTAATTTTATATCTGACTCATTTTGCTTAGCATTATGTTTTCAAGATTTATCCATGTTGAACCATTTCTTTTTCATGGCTGAATAATATTCCATTGTATGGGTTCTCCATTTATCCGTTTATCCATTTATCTATTTGTGGACATTTGGGTTTTTTACAAATTTTGGCTATTGTGAACAATGCTGAAATGAACCTTGCTTTATAGGTGTCTGTTTGAATCTCTGCTTTCAATTCCTTTTGGTACATATGTAGGAGTGAAATTGCTGAGTCATATATTTAGCCTTTAGGGGAACTGCCAAACTGTTTTCCACAGCAGCTACACCAGTTTATATTCCCTCCAGCAATGTGAAGGGGCTCCAGTTTCTCCATATCCTCACCAAAACCTATTTTCCTGTTTTTTTCTTCAGTATAGCTATCCTAATAGGTATGAAATTGTATCTTATGGGTTTTATTTATATTTTCCTAATGACTAATGATCTTGAGCATCTTTTCATGTGCTTTTTGTGTATCTTCTTTGGAGTTCAGTCACTTTTGTGCCTTTGTTTCCTCTTTGTAAAATGGGAAAAGAATAGTACCTATCTTTTAAAATTATTATGAGGATTAAACAAGGAAATACGTGTAAAACACTTAGAACAGTGTCTGGCACATAGTAAGGATTTAGTAAATGCTTGCCATTAAAATTACTACCTTTGATTATTGTCAGAACAAGGATGGCATGTCGGTTTTCTGTCTCAGGCAGTTTGTCAATTGCTGTTAGCTTCCTGGAGCATTATGTTGAAAAAGGTTCGGGCTAACGATTCCTGATTGGCTATTTTGCCCTAGTTGAGAGGCCCTGGGCTCTTTTATCAGCCGGTCCATATAGTGCTAGAGCAGTAAGTATGATGGAAGTAATTTATTTTATATTATAGATGGGTGCTTCCAGGAAGTTCCTCCTAGACTTTTGACAAAACATATCATGTCACCACTCTGAGCCCTGGTTCTTCATTAAAAAAAAAAAAAAATTCGGGCGCCTAGGTGGCTCAGTTGGTTAAGCGACTGCCTTCGGCTCAGGTCATGATCCTGGAGTCCCCGGATCGAGTCCCGCATCGGGCTCCCTGCTCGGTGGGGAGTCTGCTTCTCCCTCTGACCCTCCCCCCTCTCATGTGCTTGCTCTCTCTCATTCTCTCTCTCTCAAATAAATAAATAAAATCTTTTAAAAAAAAAATTATGTTTGAGTCTAAGGTCTAAGTATCTCAGGGATGAGTGGGAATGGAAAGAAGAGGTTCTGGAAAATACAGAGAAAGGCAGCATCAAAAAAGTTTAGGAATATGGCAGCAGGTTTTTTAAAGATGTTAATCTCCCCTCCTCCCCTCCCCCCACGCCATTATTTGCTTTGGTCATGAGGATGAGTGGATGATTAAAATTTTATTGTACATGATTATTTGTCATCCTAATTACTTGACACAAAGATAGCAAAAATATGGCATCATTTCTTTTTTTCTGTATCTTTGGCAGACATTGCTCATTCCCTGTGAACTCAGATGGCCTGAGAGTCTCTAGCGCAGTGCTTTAGCTTGCCATTGCCAGTGGAGCAGGGCTGGTCTACCATTTCTGCTTTAGAGTTTGGTACACTTCTTAATACTACATTGTCCCCAACCTCTGCCTCCTGTCCCCCCACCTCCCATGTTCTTTTAAAGATTCCTTTAAAAACTGACCATTTATCAGTTTGCCCTCCCAATTTAGACTAACTTATATTCCCAGCATTATCTATGTTGCAGTTCTATTAATTTAATTCACTTAATTAGTAAGGGATGCCTTTTGAATTTTCTGACTGTACCAATTTGTGTGAGGGATAAAATGAAATGTGTATGTGTGATTGGATTATTGACATTCTTTTGACTCAAAACTTATTCTCTTCCCAACTTTCCTAACCACCTAGGCTTCTTTACCTTACTGGTGGCATGTATGAGTATGTGAATTTATGACTCATGTGATTGGGGTCTGGTTTTCTTTATTATTTCTTTTGTTTTTTTTAATTACATAAACCAGTCATCTTTTGCTTTTAAAAATCTTACGTTATTTTCTCTTGGAACTCCTACATTTCAGAGACTATTTTCCCTCTTCAGGGGTTGATTTTGATTAAGAGCTTACTATTTTATGCACTGGCTTGAAATTGTAATCCAAGTTCAGAAACTATAAGATGGTCTGTTACTAAAACCTAATAAAATTAGGGGCTTCTGGGTGGCTCCATCGGTTAAACGTCTGCCTTCAGCTCAGGTCATGATCCCAGGGTCCTGGGATCAAGCCCCATATCCGGCTCCCTGCTTAACGGGGAGCCTGCTTCTCCCTCTCCCTCTGCCTGCCCTTCTCCTTGCCTATGCTCTCTCTCTCTGTCAAATGCATAAATAAAATCTATTTTTAAAAAACCTAATAAAATTAAATACTTAGTAAATTAGAGACTAAAATAATGTTGAATTACTGAAGATAGCTGTTTATGAGTCTATAACCTTGTTTAGAGGTGGTTTTTTTTTTTTGAAAGAATGATCTGGAATTTATAGCAAAAAAATAACTTTTATATATTTGATATAAGCAACACTACAATGTGTCTTAGTGTTATGAAATGAAAGTACTGAAGAGGTGGATCAGCTTTTTAAAAAAAATTACTTTTTGAGGGGTGCCTGGGTGGCTCAGTCGTTAAGCGTCTGCCTTCGGCTCAGGTCATGATCCCAGGGTGCCCTGGAATCAAGTCCTGTATCGGGCTCCCTGCTCAGTGGAGAGCCTGCTTCTCCCTCTCCCTCTGCTGCTCTCCCTGCTTGTGCCCTCTTGCTCTGTCAGATAAATAAAATTTTTAAAAAAAATTTTAAAAAATTACTCTTTGAGTAACTCTTGCTATTTTGTATAAAACCTTGGTTCACTGGTTAAAATTGGTAATATTAAGAGGGAAGGAAAGTGTTAAAATCTTTTTTTTTTTTCAGACCTAAATCTAATGACCTCTGTATACGCTCTTTGGTTGGCTTCTCAGTAGCTTTGCCTTTCTTGGTTAAGCCTAGGATTCTGAAATAATCTAGATTTCTAGATATTTTACCACTTGACTGGTGTTCCTGTCCTTTTTTCACATTTTAGATCAGATTTCTTTAGGCCAGCGACTCTATATGTTTTTTAAACAGGCTGGGCTATAACATAAGGTTATATCATGGAATCCTTTAAAACAAATACAGTTTCTTGACTGTGTAAATCATATATATATTTTTTTACCTACTAAAAATAATTTAGAAAAAACACCCCTACTCTCAATAATGAACTTGCAGTGCCCTGTACTCTCTTCACTGATGCTTCTCACGTTTTCTATTTTATTTGGAATGCCTTCCCACCATTTGCTTGGATAACTTACACTCTAATGCTCATAGCAGCCTCCCCCCATCCCATAAAATCTTGCCTACCTCCTTCCCTGTCTTTCTGGTTCTGGGTTAGATGCCTTTCTTGGGGGACCTCTTCCATCACATGGTACCATAATTGGCTATTTGTCCTTTCTCTCCTAGAAAAAACCTTTTGAGAATAAGAAGTGTGTTTCTTCCTTAACCCTAGTACCTAGTCCAGTGCCTGACGCATTGGCAGTAGAGGCTTAATAGTTTTCTGGTATACAGTGCAAGACTGAACAAAGTTGAAATGTACTTAATTAAAACTCAATTTTACTTTTTATTAACATCTAAGTGGAACAAAGAAAGCAGTTGTCTTTTGAGTTAGGAGTTTAAGTAAAATTAGTGACTTTTGGTAAGTATTTTTTCCTGTTTGAATATCTTACAATTGAAATTAGCAAAGCTGTCTGTTGCTCTTCATGCTTACTTTTATTTTTCTTAATCAATACTCTTGTTCTCATTATCTTTAATTTGTTCTTAACAAATCTATAGGAAACTTTTGTATTCCTTTGCTTTTCCTTGAGTTAAATTTTATACTTAATATATTTAGATTTCCCTAATTTAAAAAATCTTTTTATTTGGAAAAAGTCTTACTTAGAGAAAAATTGTAAGAACAGATTAAACACCAGTAGACTCTTCACCTATATTCACCAATAAACATTTTTATGTTTTTTCTGTATTTTTTGGTGCAGATATAATTGCTATTGTTACTATTTACTAATCATTAGTAAGTTGCAGACATTCTCACTCTTTTCAAATACTTAAACGTGTATATGAACAAGGACTTAAATCAAAATTACCAAAGTGATTACCAAATCCAGGAGATTTAACATTGATACAGTGCTTTTAAGTTTCCTCAATAATGTTCTCTTAGTAATTTCTCCTGTAAGCCAGGATCTAGTCAAGAAGCAGACATGGCGTTTAGATGTTATTTTTTTTTTTTTTAGTATCCTTTAATCTGAAACAGTTCCTTAGCTTTTCTTTGTCTTTCCTGACCTTGAAATTTTTTAAGAGTATAAGCCAGTATTTTTGTTGAGTATTGTCAACTTGACTCTGTTTTTTCACAATTAGATTCAAGTTATTACATTTTTGGCAGGAATATTATATATGTGATGTGTATATATTCTACAATCTTGTTTTTTACTTATGGACATTACTCCATCCATATAGAAAGATTTTCCCTTAGAAGTCCCCCCCCCCCCCCCCCCGTCCATATATAGAGAGGTATTTTTTTGAATAGGCTGTACATTCATTCTTATAGTACAAAATTTAAGAGGTACAGAAGTATATACAGTGAAGGAAGGATCTTCCTCCCATGAGGCAGCCACTGTTATGTTTCTTTTGTTACCATGTATATTCTTCCAGAGATACTTTACATATGTGTATATTCTTTCTAGTGGCACTGGTTAAAGGAAGTTGCTATACATACTGTAGTGAACCTTGAGTTTTTCACTTAATCTCACAGAGATTATTGTGAATTTCCTTACTCATTTTTTATAGCAGAATAAGTATTCTGTTGTAAAGACACACCATTATTTAACAAATCCTTTGTTTACATTGTTCTAATCTTTTACTTGTAAAAATAGTGCTACCGGGAATAATATGCTGTATTGTGCATAAAGATATATATTTTGTACATCTGCATGATAAATTACAAAAGGTGAGTGAAACAGTATGTGCATTTGTAACTTTGACAGCAATTGCTTAGTCCCCTTCCATAAAGGCTGTACTAATTTAATTTACACTTCACCAGCAATATAGGAAGGAGTATGATATCAAATTGCCCAGTCTCAGTGAAGTTTTAACTTAGATTTCTCTAACGGGTGAGATTGGGCATATTTTCACATACTAAGAACTCATTTGTACTTTTTTTTTCCTAATACAGTGTCTTTAAATTCCGGATTTTGTATGACCACTAAGAATTTGCCATTTTTGAGGCTATGTTTTGCAGATATCTAAATCAAGACTAGACATAGTATAGAGGTTAAGATTATGAACTTCAGAGTCTTAGGTTTTTATCTTGGCTTTGCCACTTCTTAGCTGTGAGACATTAGGCAACTTATCAAGCTTCCTTATCTGCAGAACTTGTAGAGCTTCTCGTATGTATTCAATCAGATAATACAGTGAAGACCTTTCACTGTACTTCCATAAAGCAAAGTGCCTAGGACATAATAAGATCACAGGAATGTTAGTTTGTTTGTTTTTTTTTAAAGATTTTATTTATTTATTTGACAGAGAGAGAGACAGAGAGAGAAGGAACACAAGCAGCAGGGGTGGGAGAGGGAGAAGCCAGCTTCCCGCCAAGCAGGGAGCCCAATGCGGGGCTCGATTCCAGGACCTGGGATCGTGACCTGAGCCGAAGGCAGACACTTAACGACTGAGCCACCCAGGCGCCCCAGGAATGTTAGTTATTATTAGTATACATTTGTTCAATAAATGCTATACTTATAATTATGTAAAAATAATAACTAAGAATTTATCAATAGAAATGAAGGAAATACGCTAAAATATTATAATTAAAGTAACGTGCTGGAAGAATTTTGGGTCATTGTGTTTTTTTAAATATTCTAGTACTAAATTTTCTTTAATGGGAATGTATTGTATAATAGAAAAGTGTATACTTTTTTTAGAAATGAAACTTTTTCAGATTTATTGAGATAAAATTGACATATACAGCACTGTATAAGATTTTGTACAGCGTGACTTGGAATACATATATTATGAAATGATTATCACAGTGAGTTTAGTTAACATCCATTACCTTATACAGTTAAAAATTTTTTTTCTTGGTGATGAGAACTTTTAGGATCTACTCTTTAACAGTTTTCAAATATACTATACCAACAGTATTAAGTATAGTCATCATATTATACATTACATCCCCAGTACTTATTTATCTATAACTGGAAGTTTGTACCTTTAGACCACCTTCATCCAGCTCTACCTCTGGTGCCTCTGATAAGCACAAATCTGATTTCTTTTTCTCTGAGTTTGTTTTTTAGATTCCACATGTGAGATCATATGGTATTTGTCTTTCTCTGCCTGACTTATTTGAGCATAATGCCCTCAAGGTCTATCCATCTTGTTGCAATTAACCTACCCCTTCCCTCTTTTTCCCATTATAGACAGAGAGTGCATGGGCCGAAGAATACTCTGAAAAGAAGAAAGGGTCTCACAAGCGTTCAGCATCGTGGGGCAGTACAGATCAACTTAAGGAGGTCAGGAAAATGATTCCAAAGAACTGGTGTGGAAGTTTGATCCCTTCCTTGCCTAGTTCCTTGAAATTGTAGGCAACAAGAATTTGTCAGTTTCCATTGTTTTGTTCTGTGTTGTTTTTATTTTTTTGGTTGTTTTGTTTACCTGAAAAATAACAGAAAAATAGTTACTACATTGATTGGATAAAGATTTGAATGGGGGAAATGTACACATTACTTACCAGATTATTTGGTTTCCTTTGTCCTTTTGTTTTATTAAACAAGAGTCCATACCTGTTAACATAACCTATGCATCAGATGTATAAAATTGTAATGATACAACAAACTCACATTTATTATTTCTATATATAATGGTAGTGTTTCTGAAATTCAGTAACCCAATACAACCAAGTTGATTATGCCCCATATTGATTACCATTTTCTGTGCTTATGGTATTTGCACTTTACATATAATATAGAAATAAAACAAAGATTTGCTCAAGGAATAATACGGGATATAGATTGAAATTGTATTTGTTATGTAAAGATTGTGTCTGTGAATGCATTTCATGGCTTGAATTGATGTTTTTTCTCTTTATTTTTTTTTTCAATTGCGGGCTAGTCAACCTTTTTTTTTTTTAATTAACATATAATGTATTATTTGTTTCAGGGGTACAGATCTGTGATTCATCAGTCTTAACACAATTCATAGCACTCACCATTGCACATACCCTCCCCAGTGTTCATCACCGAGCCACCCCGTCCCTCTCACCCCCCTCCACTCTAGCAACCCTCAGTTTGTTTCCTGAGATTAAGAGTCTCTTATGGTTTGTCTCCCTCTTTGGTTTCGTCTTGTTTCATTTTCCCCTCCCTTCCCCTATGATCCTCTGTCTTGTTTCTCAAATTCCTATCAGTGAGATCATATGATACTTGTCTTTCTCTGATTGACTTATTTCACTTAGCATAATACCCTCTAGTTCCATCCACGTTGTTGCAAATGGCAAGATTTCATTTTTTGATGGCTGCATAATATTCCTTTGTGTGTACACACACACACACACACACACACACACCCCTCACCCACCCCCGCATCTTCTTTATCCATTCATCTGTTGATGGACATTTAGGCTCTTTCCATAGTTTGGCTATTGAGGACATTGCTGCTCTAAACATTGGGGTGCACATGCCCCTTTGGATCACTACATTTGTATCTTTGGGGTAAACACCCAGTAGTGCAATTGCTGGGTCGTAGGGTAACTCTATTTTCAACTTTTTGAGGAACCTCCATACTGTTTTCCAGAGTGGCTGCACCAGCTTGCATTCCCACCAACAGTGTAGGAGGGTTCCCCTTCCTCCACATCCCTGCCAACATCTGTTGTTTCCTGACTTGTTAATTTTAGCCATTCTGACTGGTGTGAAGTGATATCTCATTGAGGTTTTGATTTGGATTTCCCTGATGCCGAGTGATATTGAGCACTTTTTCCTGTGTCTGTTGGCCATTTGGGTGCCTTCTTTGCAGAAATGTCTGTTCATGTCTTCTGCCCAT
This sequence comes from Neomonachus schauinslandi, assembly GCF_002201575.2. Lineage (NCBI taxonomy): Eukaryota > Metazoa > Chordata > Mammalia > Carnivora > Phocidae > Neomonachus > Neomonachus schauinslandi. Next base: position 160,582,216 of record NC_058405.1, read on the forward strand.
TTCTTGATTGGATTATTTGTTCTTTGGGTGTCAAGTTTGATAAGTTCTCTATAGGTTTTGGATACTAACCCTTTATCTGATATGTCATTTGCAAATATCTTCTCCCATTCTGTCTGTTGTCTTTTGGTTTTGTTGACTGTGTCCTTTGCTGTGCAGAAGCTTTTTATCTTGATGAAGTCCCAATTTTCATTTTTGCCTTTGTTTCCCTTGCCTTTGGAGACCTGTCTAGCAAGAAGTTGCTGCGGCCAAGGTCACAGAGGTTGCTGCCTGTGTTCTCCTCTAGGATTCTGATGGATTCCTGTCTCACATTTAGGTCTTTCAACCATTTTGAGTCTATTTTTGTGTGTGGTGTAAGGAAATGGTCCAGTTTCATTCTTCTGCATGTGGCTGTCCAATTTTCCCAACACCATTTGTTGAAGATACTTTTTTCCATTGGATTTACTTTCCTGCTTTGTCGAAGATGAGTTGACCATTGAGTTGAGGGTCCATTTCTGGGCTCTCTATTCTGTTCCATTGATCTCTCTCTGTTTTTGTGCCCGTAACATACTGTCTTGATGATGACAGCTTTGTAATAGAACTTGAAGTCAGGAATTGTGATGCCACTAGCTTTGCTTTTCTTTTTCAACATTCCTCTGGCTATTTGGGGTCTTTTCTGGTTCCATGCAAATTTTAGGATTATTTGTTCCATTTCTTTGAAAAAGTTGATGGTATTTTGATAAGGATTTCATTAAATGTGTAGATTGCTCTAGGTAGCATAGACATTTTCACAATATTTGTTCTTCCAATCCATGAGCATGGAACGTTTTTACACTTCTTTGGTTTTCCTCAATTTCTTTCATGGGTATTCTATAGTTTTCTGAGTACAGATCCTTTGCCTCTTTGGTTTGGTTTATTCCTAGGTATCTTACGGTTTTGGGTGCAGTTGTAAATGGGGTTGACTCCTTAATTTCTCTTTCTTCTGTCTCATTGTTAGTGCATAGAAATCCAATTTATTTCTGTGCATTGATTTTATATCCTGCCACTTCGCTGAATTCCTGTATGAGTTCTAGCAATTTTGGGGTGGAATCTTTTGGGTTTTCCACGTAGAGTGGAAGAGTGAGAGTTTGTCATCTGCGAAGAGTGAGAGTTTGACTTCTTTCTCGATTTGGATTTTTTTTCTTTCTTTTTGTTGTCTGATTGCTGAGGCTAGGACTTTTAGTACTATGTTGAATAGCAGTGGTGATAGTGGACATCCCTGTCGTGTTCCTGACCTTAGGGGGAAAGCTCTCAGTTTTTCCCCATTGAGAATGATATTCTCTGTGGTTTTTTCATAGATGGCTTTTATGATATTGAGGTGTGTACCCTCTATCCCTACACTTTGAAGAGTTTTAAGCAAGAAATGATGTTGTACTCTGTCAAATACTTTTTCTGCATCTATTGAGAGGATCATATGGTTCTTATCCTTTCTTTTATTAATGTATTACAATCAAATCACATTGATTGATTTGCGGATGTTGAACCAACCTTGCAGCCCAGGGATAAATCCCACTTGGTCGTGGTGAATAATCCTTTTAATGTACTGTTGGATCCTTTTGGCTAGTATTTTGGTGAGAATTTTTGCATCCATGTTCATCAGGGATATTGGTCTGTAGTTCTCCTTTTTGATGGGGTCTTTGTCTGGTTTTGGGATCAAGGTAATGCTAGCCTCATAAAATGAGTTTGGAAGTTTTCCTTCCATTTCTACTTTTTGGAACAGTTTCAGAAGAATAGGTATTAATTCTTTAAATGTTTGGTAGAATTCCCCTGGGAAGCCATCTGGCCCTGGGCTCTTGTTTGTTGGGGGGATTTTTGATTAAGGCTTCAATTTCCTTACTGGTTATGGGTCTGTTCAGGTTTTCTGTTTCTTCCTGGTTCAGTTTTGGTAGTTTAAACTTGAATTGATTTTTAAATATTGTTTAATTTTTGGAGCTATTGAAGGTTAGGTGTTTAAAGAAATCTAAATAAAATGACTCATTTTTAGGACCATGGGAATAATTTTCATTATTTTTAAATTCTTTCTGACAGCTATAACGTAATTTATTCTAAGTGCTGAAAACTTCATTGGTTTAGTACTTGGGAAGCTTGAAGGCTGTGAACAGTGTTGGAACATAATTTTTGTTTGTCTCCAAAAGAAAGATACACATATGTGCACACATAATGTATGTGTATATATATAAATTTTGTACAATAAATCAGATTTTGTGACAGGGTTTTAAAAGTCAAAAGATGTATTAAGGGTGAATTTTACTGGTTCTTACTAAGCAAGGATATGTTTTATGTAGCTTGGAAAACTCTGATGCACTTTTTATTTTTCCCCTTTTCAGATTGCAAAATTACGCCAGCAATTGCAGAGAAGTAAACACAGCAGTCGACATCATCGAGATAAAGAAAGACAGTCTCCATTCCATGGCAACCATGCAGCTATTAACCAGTGTCAGGTAGGAGCACAAATACCACAAAATCCAAACAAGGGATTTGTTGTTTTCCTGGTGATATGTTATTTTATAGGTAACTCTTCAGAACAAAAATGTCCAAAAGCATATTTGAAGCAGTGATTAAATGCTGAATCAGCCTTAATAAAAAAAACAATTCAGAATACTAAGTTGATAAATGATACTTTGCTTTAGTGATCTGTGATTTGACTTTTAGAAGGCATAGCTAATTACATATTTTGATTTATCATATTTTTGTCTTTATCAATTCAGTATATTGAGGCAGAATAATAAGAGATATGCATTGGCTATAGAATCAGACCCTGGATGAACAACCTGTTCTAAGTCTCAATTTCCTCATCTGAAGATTGAGGATAATAATGATACACATCACAAAATCTTTTAGTAGGGGAAAACCTTTAACTGCTTTGATTCCTTTATAGAACCCTATGAACTGCTCTTGATGGCATCCTTGGCAAAAAGAGTAAGAAAAAGTTTGCCAACCCCTTTTATAGGTTGATAGCTTCTGATAGCCAAGTATATATGGATTTTTTTCAAGAGAAAATGTAAGTAGAGGTATATATTTTTTCAAATTAATTTTGCCCTTAAATGTTGATACATGGGTCAAATTTGATTTCATAAATTTATAGTTTGGTTGTAGTTTCTAACAGCTTTTTTTCCATTTATAAGGTATTTTAATTATGAAATGTGAGTACACGCTAATACGTTTAAAAACCTAAACCAATTGGATTTGTGTTTGGAGAAATAGAAAATGTAAAATTGACAAAATAAATGAATAATTTGAATAGACTAATAACTGCCAAATTGGAATACTAATTAAAAACCAAATTTCTTCACTTTCAAAAGGCTAAAGACTCAGGTGGCTTTATAGGTGATTTGCCAACCTTCTACTCTAATTTATCCATTAATAATTTGTATGCATTTCTTTTTTTTTTTTTTTTTAAAGATTTATTTATTTATTTGAGAGAGCAAGAATGAGAGAGAGAGAGAGTACATGAGAGGGGGGAGGGTTAGAGGGAGAAGCAGGCTCCTCACCGAGCAGGGAGCCCGATGCGGAACTCGATCCAGGGACTCCAGGATCATGACCTGAGCCGAAGGCAGTCGCTCAACCAACTGAGCCACCCAGGCGCCCAATAATTTGTATGCATTTCTAAGAGATAAGGCCACTTTTTATCTCCACTCATATTTTTACCCTCAAGTAGAATAGGGGTAAAGATTGAACTTCATTGAATTAAGTGATACGTTTTAGGAGTTAGTAAGTTTCTGAAGCGATTTTTTTTATAGTTGCGTTAAAATTAGCAATTAAAGTAGTAAAATTAACCAAAATTTCTTTTTCCCCCCTCTTGTAAGTTGAATTTGTTTAATAACATTATTGGTGTTTGCACAAAAGTTCATGTTTAACTCTAAAACATCTCAGAGAAAGTAAGGACTAGAAAATAGAGTAACTTGAAAAATAAATTTATGTAACTTAAGTTTTGTACACCTGACACAGCAAACATCTTGAGTTTTTTGAGTGCTCATAGCCAACCAGAGATGAAACACATGTGCATCATGATAGCTATGACAGTAGTCTTCATGTTTAATTGAAACTTTCAGACTCTGGAACGTGAAAATATTATGAAGTTACGGATTTTGTTTTGTTTTAGTTGGTTCTCTCTCTAGTGGAGAAAAGTGCCACTTTGAGATTGTGTACTTTTGAGGTCATTCCTCCATCCATGCAACATTTATTAAATATCTACTGTATGGCTCATACTGTAGTACTCATTAGGGGGATGCAGTGATACATATTGGGGCTTGCCCCCCACCAAGTCTCAGATAGATATAAGTAAAAAAATTATTACACAGTGTAATGAATGTGTTGGTAGTGTTTGGGAGAGTTTACACTGATATAGAAGGGGTATTATCCTTGGACTGGCTCTGGAGCCATCTATAAAGGCTTGTCAGAGAAAGTGGTGTCTAAGCGGATCCCTGAAAGCTGATTTAGCCAGTCTTCTAGAGGTGGAAGAAATCATGCCTCCAGGTAGGAATAATAGTAAGAGATTAGGCTAGAGTTAAATAGCAGCCAAACCTAAAAGTCTTCATGTCTCAGTTGTTAAGAAGTTTGGACTTTGTCCTAGCACCAGAGAACTGTTTTTTTTTTAATGCAGGGGATTGATTTTAATAGTGGTTATTATGAGTTCAGAGTAGAGAATGAATTTGGAAGAGGACAAGATTAGAGGGAGGAAAACCATTTAAGAATAGGGTTTATAGGGACACCTGGGTGGCTCAGTCGGTTAAGTGTCTGCCTTCGGCTCAGGTCATGATCCCAGGGTCCTGGGATGGAGTCCCGCATCGGGCTCCCTTATCAGTAGAGAGCCTGCTTCTCCCTCTCCCTCTGCTGCTCCCCCTGCTTGTACTCTCGCTCACTCTCTCGGATGGATGGATGGATGAATAGATAGATAAATAAAATATTAAAAAAAAGAAGAATAGGGTTTATAATCCAAGTAAGAAATGACGGTGACCTAAACTAAGGTAGAAGCTATGGTGCTAGAGAGAATAGCCAAACCTGAGTGATATTTAGAAAGCAGTAATTAATAGTTGAAGTCTATTAAGTGCTTACGATATGGCAAACACTCTACTCAGCATTTGTATGTATTATTAGCACTTAATCCTCATTTTTGAGGTTGGGTTTGTTACTGTCTTTGTTTTACAGACAAGGAAATTAAGGCCCAGAGAATTTAGGAATCTTGTTCTAGGTCGTATGAGACAGAGCTAGTACTCTAACCCAGGCATTTTTACTTCAGATTCTGAGTTTTTAAAATCTGTGTTAGCTGATGATTGATGAGAGGGGAATGTGGAGAGATAGGAGTAAATGGGTAATGCCAATTCTAGCCTTTAAAACATGAGTTAAAAAAATACATCCACCTACCTCACACCATGTACAAAAGTAACTTAAAATGGATCAAAGACCTAAATGTAAGAGCTAATACTAAAAGCTCGTAGATGAAAACACAGGCTTAAATGTGGGGTTGGATTAGGCTGTGGTTGGTTAGGCATGACGCCAAAAGTACAAAGAAAAAATAGATAAATTGGATTTTGTCAAAATTAAAAACTTTTGTGCTTCAAAGGACACTACCAAAAAAGTGAAAATATAACCAACAAAATAGAAGATATTTGCAAATCATGTTATTTGATAAAGCACTTGTATCTAGAATATATACAGAATTCTTGTGGCTCAGTAATAAAAAGATAACTCAATTTTAAAAATGAGCAAAGGATCTAAATAGAGAGTTCTCCAAAGAAGATATACAACTAGCCACTAAGCACCTGAAAAAGATGCCCATCATTATTCCCTGTTCAATAGGGAAATGCAAATTAAGAATTCCAGTGAGATACTACTTTATATGTACTAGGATGACTTAAATTAAAAAAGACTGCTAAGTGTTGGAGAGGATGTGGAGACATTGGAATCCTTAACATATTGCTGATAGGAATGTAAAGTGGTGCAGCCACTTAGGTCTGGCAGTTTCTCAGAAAGGCTGAACATAGGGTTACCATATGACTCCGCACTTCCTCTCCAAGGTATGTACCCAAGAGAACTGAAAACATGTTCTTATAAAAACCTGTACACACGGGCACATGGGTGGCTCAGTTGGTTGAGTGTCTGACTCTTGGTTTCAGCTCAGGTCATGATCTCATGGGTCGGGATTGAGCCCAGTATTGGGCTCCGGCGCTTGAGATTCTCTCCCTCACTCTCTCTCTCCCTCTTCCCTAACCCCTGCTCGTGCATGCTGTCTCTGTCTCTGAAATAAATGTAGGGGCGCCTGGGTGGCTCAGTCAGTTAAGCGTCTGCCTTCAGCTCAGGTCATAGTCTGAGAGTCCTGGGATTGAGCTCCCTGCTCAGTGGGGAGCCTGCTTCTGCCTCTTTCCCTCCTCCCTGCTGTGCTCTTTCTCACACTCTCTCTCTCAAATAAGTAAATAAAATCTTTAAAATAAATAAATCTTAAAAAAAAAAACAAAACTTGTACACAAATGTTCATAGCAGCATGGTTCATAAAATTTGGAAACAACCTAGAAGTTTATCAACCGGTGAATGGATAAATAAAATGTAGTGTATCCTACAGTGGAATATTATCCAGCCATAAAAAGGGAGTACTGATACATGCCACAGCATGGGGGAACCTTGAGAACATTACGCTAAGTGAAAGAACTCAGATGCAAAAGAATGCATATGATTCCCCCGTAAATGTCCAGAATAGGCAAACCTGAAGAGACACTTTATAGATTGGTGGTGACCTGTTGTTGGGAGGCTCGGGTGGAAATGGAGTGACTGCTAATAGGTGAGGGATTTTTTTTAGTGTGCTTCTAAAATTAATTGTAATGGGGTGCCTGGGTGGCTTAGATGGTTAAGCGTCTGCCTTCAGCTTGGGTCATGATCCCAGGGTCCTCGGATTGAGCCCCATGTCTGGCTCCTGGCTCAGCGGGGAACCTGCTTCTCCCTCTCCCTCTGCCTCTCCGCCTGCTCATGCACTCTCTCTCTCTGTATCTCTGTGTCTCAAATGAATAAATTAAAAAAAAAATTCTTTAGGGGCGCCTGGGTGGCTCAGTTGGTTAAGCGACTGCCTTCGGCTCAGGTCATGATCCCAGAGTCCCTGGATCGAGTCCCGCATCGGGCTCCCTGCTCGGCGGGGAGTCTGCTTCTCCCTCTGACCCTTCCCCTCTCATGCTCTCTCTCTCTCTCATTCTCACTCTCAAAATAAATAAATAAAATCTTTAAAAAAAAAAAAATTCTTTAAAATTGTAATGGTTGTACAACTCTTCAATAATCATTTAAAAAGCAAAAGTTTTACACTTTAAATGGGTGAATGGTATGGTATTGTGAATTATATTTCATGAGCTCTTATAAAAAATACCTACCAACCAACATTAAAAACAAATACATAAAATACAAATATGTTTGTCTAGAAATAATAGGTGATATGGTAGAAACCAAAAAGTAAACTGGGAGGTCATATAACAGTATAGAGAGTGAGTGCAGGTGCTCTGAGGTCAGACTGTTTAGCTTAGATCCGGGTCCTGCCACTTGCTGACTGTATGAAGTTCCTTAGGTTCTTTGCATTATAATATCTGTTTGTTGTGTTGTCCTAAGGATTAAATGGGATAGAATATTATAAAACACTTAACGCAATTCTTGGTGCATAATAATTGCTCAGTAAATCTGAGGCTGTTTGAGGTAGGACTTAATATAAAAGAAGTAATGAACCAGTTGGGTTTTCACCAGGTTTTTCTGCCAATTTCATATTGAACTTATTTTTTAAAGCTTTTATTTTTTTAAATTTTGGGCTATATTTTATTTTGTTTTTATTTGTTTAAAGTAATCTCTACACCCAGCATGGGGCTCAAACTCATAACTGCAAGATCAAGAGTTGTGCTCTACTGACGGAGCCAGCCAGGTGCCCCAAGCTTTTATTATTAAAAGTATTTAGGGGCACTTGGGTGGCTCAGTCGTTAAGCGTCTGCCTTCGGCTCAGGTGATGATCCCAGGGTCCTGGGATCGAGCCCCGCATCGGGCTCCCTGCTCGGTGGGAAGCCTGCTTCTCCCTCTCCCACTCGCCCTGCTTGTGTTCCCTTTCTTGCTGTGTGTCTCCCTCTGTCAAATAAATAAATAAAATCTTTAAAAAAAAATAAAAGTATTTATATGCTTATCACAGAAATTTTAGAAACAAAAAATACCAAATAGAAAAATTATATCTTAATAAAGGTGTTATTTTTTTAAAAAATCAAATAGAAAAAAATCATCCAGAGTCTCATCCTGTAAAGACATTTTCTTCTGTCTTTTTTTCTTTGCATTTCTTGTTGAGATCATACCATATTTTCTTCTTTATATTTCTTTTGGTATTTAACATGGAAAAATGTTATTACAAATGCTTCAGGAATATTTTTAATATTTAACTTTCTGTAGAGCATCTCCCAAATTTCAGCCATACTTAGTTGGGTCAAGTATTTGTGTGCTTAAAGCTTTTTCTATATTTTTACTTTTCTGGGGAATGATTTTCCATTATTTGGTTAAGAACTTTGATATTTGGGGGAGGAGTCTTTGACTTTTCTCTTGGGCTTTCCAAGTTATTAAAGTTTTTTGTTTGTATTTCATGATAATGTAGGTTACTTTTACTGGGGAAATTCCTTTAGTATTCCTTAACAATCAAAGAACAGTATTGCTCTTCTGATAGTACTATAGTCTACAACCACTAGTTAACAAAAGGTCTTTTTCTTGGGCTTGCGATGGATTTATTACAGTTGGAAAAGAATTCTCACATACTTTTTTGAGTGGTTCTTTCCCTGGAAATTCAGGGGGGAATTATTTGTTATGACGAATAAATGCTGCCAAGTTTCTTAGAAGAGAATCTTTCACATCTCATTGGTTTCCAAAATTGACAAAGCCCTCAGATGCTTAAAATGTCATATTTTTAAGGATTATTTCAAGAAATACTCTCATTAGAAAATACAGCCAACACATTTCAGAATTGTTTAGGGATTAGAATCAGATGTTAGAAACAGAGGAGTGGGAGATGCCGGCATCTTCACAGCCACATAAAATAATTTAGAGGTGAGAATTAAAATATCATGCAGGTGTTTTCTGGCTGTTTGTTAACAGCCTCAAGCAAGAAAGGCTTCCCCTAGGATTTCCTTACTTTATACGGGCTGGGGACACTATAGTTTTGTAGCAGCCTAGGTGGGTTTGAGAGCAAAGGGATAGTGAGGTAGAAAAGGAAAAAACTTATTTTCATCTGAGGAATCAGGGGCATTGCACCTTAAAAATGAAATTGCTGCTCTGCACTGGAATCTTCATATGCCAGTCCAGAAAGTGATTGCTATTCTAAAATTTTTAAAGATCTTACCACTTAGAAATCAAAAGAGTAAGTACTTCTGCTATGTCCTTGATTAAAGAGTACTGCTGCAGCTTAGAAGAACTAAGAGGTGGATACCAGATGAGAACAGTGATTGCTGGAGGACAGAACGAAAGTAATGGGGACAGGGTAGGAGGGATCAGGGCCACGCGGAAGCCCTGATGCGTTCTAAATTTTTTATCTTCTTCTCTTACCATTGCAGACATCAGTTTTCCCCTCCCTTTTGTTATGTTGGGCTCATATTTGTTATATTCTGGCACATATTTCTCTCCTAGATCTATGTTGAATTGCTGACCAGATCTTTTTCTATCCTACTTGCCTCTCAAGGCACATTTTTCTTCCTTTGAAAATTTAACTCTGTATTTCTTTTCCCTATTCAGCTACTGCTTGAGTGGGTATTCTTCCCATCTTTCCTATCTCTCTATTGTACACAGTCTTATCTCCACACTTGGAAACAGGTATTTAAGTTGTAATATAGATTGATCTTAGAAGATTCAGTAGTGGCCAAACCTTTTGGTGATCTTTTCTTTCTTTATTGGCTAACTCTCAGTTTTTAGACAGAATTTGATCTTGTTCTATTTTTCAAGATTTTATTTATTTATTAGAGCGAGAGAGAGAGAGAGAAAATGAGTTGAGGGGAACAGAGGGAGAGGGACAAGCTGAATTCCTACTGATCAGGGAGCCCAACGCGGGGCTCCATCCCAGGATCCTGGGATCATGACCCAAGCCAAAGGCAGACGCTTAACCAACTGAGCCACACAGGTGCCCCAGGCAGAATTTGATCTTTAAACTGTAAGGTATATAGACATACAGAGAATGTAAATGGAAAAATAAATCTTTATAATGGAGATTAATCTAATTAAAACCCTTAATTGACTGGAAAATATTCTGATTTGAAGAGAAAGAAACAAAAGTTGAGAAAATAGGAGGTCCTTGTTCTTGATGTTTCCAAAGGATAGATCTTAGAGATTTACCTTAGTACAGTGAAGAACTTTTAATCTTTCAGTGCTGTCTAAAGATGATCTCTCAGTTACTATGATAACTCACTTATATTTGCATATACTGATTTATATTTAGAAATACAAATTTTATTACAGAAACATATATAGATATGGGAAAAATAAATTATACACACATGCACATAAAATTCCCTAAGAGTCCTTGAAATGAAGCATGAAAGTTTAATCATTTTTTTAAAATTTTTAGATTTTTTATTTTTTTATTTTTTTATTTTTTTTATTTTATTTTTTTAAGATTTATTTATTTATTTGAGAGAGAATGAGAGAGAGAGAGAGAGCACGTGAGAGGGGAGAGGGCCAGAGGGAGAAGCAGACTCTCCGCCGAGCAGGGAGCCCGATGCGGGACTCGATCCCGGGACTCCAGGATCATGACCTGAGCCGAAGGCAGTCGCTTAACCAACTGAGCCACCCAGGCGCCCCCAAAATTTTTAGATATTTTAGAGTATGGTTTATGTGAGGAATGAAATCAGAGGCCTGTTACCTTCTACTTCTGGAACAGTAATAGTGTGTTTAATAAAGAAAATCTTTCCTAGGCAGCTTGAGTGGATTACTTTTCTTCTAATTATATAACTAGTTAAATTAATTATCGTTGAACCTTTGCTTCATTTACCTATTAAATTGCTTTGTTGACCTTAGGGAAGTGGCAGTTTTCTTTCTTTTCCTTCTTTTCTTTTCTTTTTTTTTTTTTTTTAAGATTTTATTTATTTATTCATGAGAGACAGAGAGAGAGAGAGAGAGAAGCAGAAGGAGAAGCAGGCTCCCAAGGAGCAGGGAGCCCGATGCAGGACTCGATCCCAGGACCCTGGGATCATGACCTGAGCCGAAGGCAGACGCTTAACCGTCTGAGCCACCCAGGCGCCCTTTTTCCTTCTTTTCTTTCCTTTGCTTTAAATTGACTATTGATAAATACTTGCTGCTCTTTAGATGATATTTGAGAAAAGCCTACCAGCTGTGTAGGGCATGACTTCTTAGCTACCTTGACAAGCAGTAACTAGATGTACAGTTGGTTATGATATTGGCAGGTTTCTGTGTATGTGCGTTTCCCAACATAACAGCCAGAAAACTTAAGCTTTCTGTTCTGAAGATATTCATGGTTCTAAAGTCCAAGAAGGTCAACATTTTGCAAAAACCTTGTCAGAGCATCCTTCCCTTCTGGTCTCCCTCTTCATTTCTATAACTTAACAGTTAGAAACCAAATGCCATATCTGAAAATGGCATCCAGTGCAAGCTATTACTTGTTTTGTGACATTCAGAAAAGAAAATTAAGCTTAGAGTTGAGTATCTTTCAGTTAAAAAAAAACAAAACAAAAAACCTGTTTGTTAAATATGTACTAAGTCCTGAGATCTTTCTTGGTCTGCCATTATTTCCTGACACGGGAAGAGTTCAGGCATAGGTAGGATGAGTGCATGACAGAAATGTTCTAATATGCTCTCCGCTCCAGGCTCGTGAGCTGTAGATTTCTTTTAACCTCTAACTGCTTTAGTCTGAATCCGTTTCCTGTCACCTCACGATTTCCTTTCTTATATGGGATCAAGTCCCCATTCTTATGTAACCTTAATTACTTCCTTACAGCCTCCAGCTCCAAATAATAGCCACGTTGGGGTTAGAGCATTTTAAAAGGGGACACAGACATTCAGTTCATAGCACCAGCCTTGTTGAATAAGCCTCATGTCTTAGGCAGTGGCAATAAGGAGATGCCTAAGAGGCAACATTGCTTCATTATTCTTGGGCCCCTGAGTCTCACTTTCTCTGCATGTAACCTGGGGAACACTGCAACCACCTCAAGAGTGGTTCTGAAAATGACATGAGAGGACCTGTGGTGTTTGGCCCATGGTGGATGGATGCTCTGTAAATGGTAGCTACAACTTTTATTTTGTGTTTTCCCTATTAGGTATTTTATTCTTAAAATAATTTCTTGTCTTTTCACAATCTTTTTCGGGTATCATTTTCTTCTAGTAGTATCTTTTCATTTTTCCCTCTGTTTTTTTACAGTCCCTCTGTTCCCCAATATTCTCTCCATACCCTCAAGCTTCTCATGTTACTATTCCCTTTGTACTTCCATCTCTTCTTTCTGTCCACTCCAGATTGAAGCTTCCTCTTGGCTTTTTTCTCACAGATTTTCCAAGGATGGAAATTTGCCTTTTCTAAAGATTATTGTTGTGTTATGCTTATTTTTAAACGTTTTTATTTATAAATTTATATTTTATTTATAAATTTTATTCATAAAAATTTTATAAATTTTAATTTATAAAATTTTAATTTATAAATTTTTATTTATTTTTATTTATTTTATTATATTACAATAAATAAATATTTTTATTTACAAAAGAGGAGAAATACAGGTTTAACACGAAGTTCTATATCATACAACAGGGTAGTATCCACTGAATGGAAACAGTGATGCTTGGCAGCCCTGTTACCTTTGTCTCCTTGCCCACCTTCCCCTGAAAGAGGTTTTTCAAAGAAACCCCCCTAAATGAAGAATCACATTTCTTTACTAGATAGCAGGACAGTAGGTGGGATGATCTTCTGGCACGCTGTTGCTATTAACTTTAGCAGATACCTCTGTCATTCTTGTTTCATATTTTACTTTGAGTATCTTGTCAGGAAACCATGTAATATCCTTTAATTATGTAATCAATTATTTCTTTTCAAAAGTAATGCTGTGCCAGTGGAAAAAGAAGAAAATGAATTATATCTTTTTTTTCCTTAACATATTAAAATCATCACAGGGAAGTTATGCTCATTTCTACAATCTTGCTGCTATATGTGGACTTTGAGACTGATTTTGTTTTTTCCAACCAAAATATTTTTCTTTTTTTTTTTTTAAGACTTTTTATTTATTCATTTGACAGAGAGCGAGAGCAGGAACACAAGCAGGGGGGAGTGGGAGAGGGAGAAGCAGGCTTCTTGGTGAGCAGGGGGCCCGATGCGGGGCTCGATCCCAGGACCCTGAGATCACGAACTGAGCCCAAGGCAGACGCTTAATGACTAAGCCACCCAGGCGCCCCCAAAATATTTTTTTCTGATAAATCACCTTTTAAAAAACTTTTTCCCAGGGGTGCCTGGGTGGCTCAGTCATTAAGCGTCTGCCTTCGGCTCAGGTCATGATCCCGGGGTCCTGGGATCGAGCCCCACATCGGGCTCCCTGCTCGGCAGGAGGCCTACTTCTCCCTCTCCCACTCCCCCTGCTTGTGTTCCCTCTCTCGCTATGTCTCCCTCTGTCAAATAAATAAATAAAACCTTTAAAAAAAAACCAAAAGAACTTTTTCCTTGGACTATAGATAATTGTGACACTAGAGGACTTTTAAGTTGTGCTCTAAAATCTGAACTCTGTTACAGTCATAAAAGAATTTTTGATATTGACATTCTTTTACTATTTCCCTTTATCCATACTCTCTTTACAGTCCTCATAGATGTGAATAAACTTCTGAATTCTACCTTGATTGTCTGGAGTTTTGGCTTTAAATTGTATTTTGTGTGTACCAAGGAGCATGTTTGATGGTTACTCACGCTTTTTGTGAGGCCTGTAAGCTTAATTTTGATTTATTCTAGAGTTATGCGTGTCAATGGGAAGTATGCTTCCAACTAGAGAATTCGAAGGAAACCTATTAAAGCTCTCTTCTCCACTGCTTTTTCTTCAGGCTCCTGTTCCAAAGAGTGCACTTATTCCAGTAATTCCCATCACCAAATCAACGGGCTCCCGGTTCCGGAATAGTGTGGAAGGATTGAATCAGGAGATTGAAATAATCATTAAAGAGACTGGGGAAAAGGAAGAACAACTTATAGTAAGTAATCCTGTATCTTAAACTTGTCCTTCCGCATTAACTGTTCTAATTATTTAAAAAGTTACAGTTTCAGTTTCCATATTTTCTTATGTTCCTTCCTCCCTGTTGAGAGAGAGACAATGAAAATATGTCTCCCTTGGAAAACTTTATCTTAGCAAGTGAATGAAAAGTTGTCGTTTCTTTGCATCTCCTAGAGACAACTGATAACGGCTTAAATTTAGGTCCCTGAACAGAAACTACTTTTTGTTTACCATATTTAAAAATCACTAGACAGGTGATACACTTCTCATTTGCTATAACTCCATGTAACAAAAGTTTAGATTCCAAATTTGTTGGAGAGGGAAGGATATGACTTCAAATACTTTCTAAGCATGAATCTACCTCTTCCTTATTGTTTGATTGTGAGTTACTATTTGGTTGACTTTATGATCATGAAGTGCAGTTCTGCTTACCTATAATACACATAAGACACCAGGCATCTGGGAAGCTCAGTCAAGTGTCTGCCTTCGGCTCAGGTCATGATCCCAGGTCCTGGGATTGAGCCCTGCATCCAGCTTCCTTCTCGGTGGGAAGCCTGCTTCTCCCTCTCCCTCTGCCCCTCTCTCTCTCTCAAATAAATACAATCTTAAAAAAAATATATATATATATATAAGAATGATTCCTATGTAAGACACAGAAAATTCCTGTTTATATTTAAAATATTTTGTCACAGAGTATATTTAAGCTTTCATTCTTCAGTGAAAGAGGAATTGGGGAGTTTGAAGTAGTATTTTATTCATGCTTAAGATATCCTCTCCATGAAGATTAAAGGTTTGTTTAGCTTAGAAAAACACAGCTCCCACACCCTCTTGTCCATCCTGCAGGATGGGAGTAACCCCCCGATGTCATAAAGGTAAATGAAGCAAAGGTGTACAGGGAACTGGTTTTCCTGCCAAGTGAGCCACACAAGATATCCTCTGAATGTTCTTCTTGATTTCCCCCTATAATTACCATTGCTACCATTAACCTTTCCCTTATTAAGGAAGGTTTCTTTGGAAAAACTTTCAGGGGGATGTATGTGGGCAGAGGGAGAAAGTAACAGGACCTGTCATCAAGTATCTCTAGTTCACACAATGGATAACCTTCTCTTCCGATATGGAACCTAGGGTTATACCTAGATTTCTCCTCTTTTCTCTTTTACCACGGCATCTGGCACAATAGGGGAAGGTTGATTTTGGGTGCGTTTCTGGTGAATTTTGAAATCGATGATAAATACACATATGTTTTTAAAATTTCATCACAGCCACAAGATATTCCAGATGGCCATCGTGCACCGCCCCCGCTCGTCCAGAGAAGTAGCAGCACACGCAGCATCGACACGCAGACCCCCGGGGGGGCGGACAGGGGAAGCAACAGTAGCAGCCGCTCTCAGTCTGTGTCCCCCACATCATTCCTCACCACCTCAAATGAAGGTAGCGAAGAGAGCCCTTGTTCGGCTGATGACCTGCTTGTTGATCCCAGGGATAAAGGTACAACGCAGGGGGAGTTTGTTACCAGATCAATGAGCACCACCTATTGTATTGTTCATTCTGTTCATTTTGTGGTAGAACACACACACTTAAGGCTACTAAGGTAATTACTTTGACATACATTCTTAACATAGATTTTAAAAAATTGAAGTACAAAACAGTAAGTTTTACTATAGCGCTCAAGTGATGGTCTAGTTGTGTGGGTTTATGGACTTCTGTTTGTACCTTTTTTTTTTCTTTTTCTTCACTTGTTAATGCAAATTCCTTATTAATGAGAAACATTCTTTTTGGTATAAATGAACATTTGTCTTGAAAAGCACTTTGTTCTCTTTCACCTTAGTTGTATTGTTTTTACTACCTTAGTATTTTTAATTGAACTTGAAACCTTCAAATTAATGTTTTTTAGAATCACTTCTTGTGAAATTTCTAACAAGAATTAAGCTGATTTATGTCAATGCAAAATGAGTATTGAAGGCAAGCCTATAGTAAAAGGTTGGAAGGCTTACTTACAGTACTAAACTACCTATGCAACTTAAAAGATAATTTGGAGACTTAAGCTGTTTGAATATTAATTACTAATGTTCTTGACTTTTAAAACAAACATGACCTGTCATTTGTCTGTATCAGGACAATATTTTGTTAGTCTAATCCAAGTTACTCTGTGTACTTGAGAGCAATAATATATTTGTAAATTCTGCAGCTCAGTTTAGTAGTCATTTATTGAGAACCTACTACTCACAAGTGTGTTGAATGTCCTAAAAAGTTACAATTGGCCATTACCATCAACTACCTAAATTACTGAGACTGTAACAACTGAAAAGAACATAAGGTTTCCTGAAGAAGTCAGTTAAAGGTATGGGCAGTTGTAAATGTTATTATTTGAACCCTTTTTTACCAGCTTCTAGGTTAAGTAAAATATGGCTATTCCAACACCCTCCACCAATTAAATCACAACCCCTGGGGGGTTGGATACAGGTACCAATAGTTTTTAATGCTCTCAGGTGATTCCAGTGTGCACGAGGTCTGACACTCACAGAATTAAACCCTTTGTTTGGGCTGTGTGTTCCTTATCAGGAATCTGCATAATTAACTACTACTTATTGTTAGGATTAAAAGGAATGGTAAATGCAAACCTTTTAGCACAGCTTCTGGTACTTAGTGCTCAATTAAATGTAACACTGCCCCCCCCCTTTAAAAAAACATGGCTATTAAAATCTGCCCCTTGTTGCCCATACTTTCTGCTTTTACTTCAGTAACAAGTTGGAACTCCGTGAATTTTGTGTAATGCTTTATTTCACTTTAGGAGACTGGTGACTGGTTAGCTTCTCTGAATTTCTTTTATAAGAAAACAGGGCCACAGTGCTACTGCCCGCAAAGAAAATTTATAGCTTAGTTGACACAGTCAGACTGAAAATTTAGAACACTTAGGTAACATATCAGGAATTTTAAGTTAATGTAGTAGAAACTGAGGATATCAACACTGAACAAGAATGCCAGAGTATTTGCTTTGATAGGGTAAATTTGGAAAGATTTCAAAACTTCGAGCTAGACTTTGAAGGAAGTTTTGGCAAATGAATAGAGATGGACCTCTGAAGTAAGGAGAAGCCTTTGGCGTACAGTGCAAGATGTCTCCTGACTGCTGGAACAGAGATTGTAACTTAGAGGAGCAGAGAAATCAAATTGAGAAATTCTGAAGGGCGGGCTGGGAGTGAATGATAAGCAACCAGCGAAGAGCCATCTCAGTTACATGTACTGGGAAGAAAGGGACTGGCATTTGAGTCTGATTGCTGCGTATATATCAGAAATAAGGGAGCAAGATATCAGTGTTAAGTGCCGTGAATTAAGTGAGATAGGCCTAAGCTGTAGTAATTGTAAGTGGAAAAGAAATAAAATTTTTTTGTTTATGCATTTATTTAGCAAACATTAATTATCTCCTCTTTAGCAAGTATTGTGTCAGATCTTGGGTGGTGGTGTTGATGAGTAAAACACTGTTCTTACCCTCAAGTAGTTCGTGGTATCGGGGGAGGCCATATACAATTAAAATTTAGTATGACTGCATTTATGTGGCAGTATTTCTTAGTAATCCAGCATGCCATTTTTTTGCAGAGAATGGGAACAACTCTCCTTTGCCCAAATATGCAACCTCACCAAAACCTAACAACAGTTATATGTTCAAAAGGGAACCTCCTGAGGGCTGTGAAAGGGTCAAAGTCTTTGAGGAATGCTCGTAAGTATCCCCCCAAATAACTTTTATTATGAGAATTTTCAAGTAAGTTGAATAGTACAGTGATCACTCCTGTATATCCACAACCTGGATTCTGTAGTTAACATTCTGTTAATATGTGCTTTGCCTGTGCATGGTGGTGGTAGTTTTTGAAGTGTGTAGAAATAAGTTGCAGACATCATGACACTTAACCGTAACTACAATTCAATACTTGTTTCCTAAAAGTAACCATAGCACTCCTACATAACCACAAAACCGTTATCACACCAAACAAAATTAACAGCAATGCTTAATACCAACTAATATCCAATTGTTTTTCACGTTTCCTCACTTGTCCCCAGTGTATCCTCTGTGGCTGTTCTTTTTGAATCTGTATACAGTCAACTTCACACATTGAATTTAGCAGTATTTTTATTCAAGGTAGACTGTGGATCTCACCTAGTGTGGTTTCCTTCTTTTATGGATTGAATTCCCTTCAGATTTTATGTACTTTTGGTCTCTAGTTCTTTAAACAGTATTAGAAGTATTTTGTCTGTATTGGAAATAGAATTCTACAACTTTGTAGAATCAGGTTACTGTGATGAAGATAATGTAAGAAGCAGGATTTTAAATAGTGTCTAGTACTGTTGCTATGTGATCTCCTATGCTCATATTTCTGCTGACTGGCACTCTAGGGAAGTACTATAATTTTAGACTCAAAATTTGCTCAGAATTAGCCTTAGTATTTTCAGTAGCCATGGCTCCTGGCTTTGTAAGTGATGGATTGTAGGTATGTGTGAGATAGCAGATGAGGTAATGAACATTATTTGGGGGTGTGATGGTAGTACCGAGCCCTTCCCTTCCAGTCTCACTACGGTTGCACGTCTAAGAGTCACCCTTCTGGCTTTTTCTCGTTTGCAAAACCTGAAACACAATGTGAAGATTGTCCAGCCTTGTCTGACTCACATCATTGATCTTTCTGCTCCTTTATGAACATCTTGGAATCATTTTGAAATATGGCATCCTTTTGTTCTCCTGTGTGCTCCTACTGTCAGAGCTTCCTTTAACCTAAATTCTGAATAATTTTGCCACACAAAGAGCATTGTTTTTGAATTCCCTCAATTTCTATACTAGGAAATCCCAGATGTCAGTCTCCTATCTGCTTTTGTGACAGTAATTGAAAACTCCGTTTTAGCAACTGCTTCCCCCCCCACCCCGCCATGCCTACTATGTGCCTACTATGTTAGTCTAAAAGCTTGACTGGTGCAAGCGGAATTTCTCCGGATCTGTTCCATGGACTCCCTGAATCATCATCGTCTGGGGTATGAGTTGGAACTGCAGATTCCCAGGCCCCATCCCAGGCCTAATGCATAAATATGGAGGTAGGACCTGGACTGCGCATCTCTAACAAATACCTCATATTTTTTATGCCCAATTTGCAGATGCTGGCTTGGACTTTTCCATGAGAATTCTTAAGACGTGGAATCATTTTACTAAGTAAAAATCAAATGGTCTAAATGGACCTTTTGGAGTTGAGCTCATTGATTTACTCATTGGTAGTTAAAATTGCCCAATGCGGGGATGCCTGGGTAGTTCAGTCAGTTAAGCACCCGACTCTTGATTTCAGCTGAGGTCGTGATCTCTGGGTCTTGGGGTCGAGCCCCGTGTGGGGCTCATACTCAGCACGGAGTCTGCTTGGGATTCTCTCCCCCTCTGCCCCCCCGCCCCCTACTCGTGCTCGTGTGCTCACTCTCTCTCTCTGAATAAATAAATAAAATCTTTAAAAAAAAAGATTGCCCAAATGCAGAGAAATCGTTGATTTGCTCAAAAGCAGTTTGAATTCCTTTTATAAATGACTTCAAGTGAATATTTGTTGTGTAGGTTGGTGTCCTGTGGTACCTGCCTTAAACTCTTGCATTTGGAAAATTTCTCAGGACTTAATATCTGAACTATGTATATAGTGCTACATTATTTGTATCCAAAGGGAGGGAAAAATGGATAGGGGTGTGTGTGTATATGGCTGGATAGCTAGATCAAAGAAATAGAAGGTAAACCCTAACATCTACATGGTTTATGGCATATCCATCTGTTATTAGAAGAGTACTCTTTTTAAAATGTACACAGTTTGGGGCGCCTGGGTGGCTCAGTCGTTAAGTGTCTGCCTTTGGCTCAGGTCATGATCCCAGGGTCCTGGGATCGAGCCCCGCATCCGGCTCCCTGCTCGGCAGGAAGCCTGCTTCTCCCTCTCCCACTCCCCCTGCTTGTGTTCCCTCTCTGGCTGTGTCTCTCTGTCAAATAAATAAATAAAATCTTTAAAACAAAAATAAAATATACAGTTTGTTATACATTATACTGATATAAAGGATGTGTAGCATACAAAAACTTACTCTTTTTTAAAGCATTTTCATTACGTTTCAAAACAAATGAACAGCAGTAACCCAACAGTGGATTCCTTAGACGTAATTTTAACTTTCTATCAACAAAACAAATTACTCAAGGTCTAAAAAAATTAGTC
Organism: Neomonachus schauinslandi; assembly: GCF_002201575.2. NCBI lineage: Eukaryota > Metazoa > Chordata > Mammalia > Carnivora > Phocidae > Neomonachus > Neomonachus schauinslandi. Next base: position 160,602,608 of record NC_058405.1, read on the forward strand.
TCTTTTGCCCTACCTCTGTCAAAATGAGAGCAAAACCCACTGGGCACACTAGCAACAAACACACATAGATTATTGGTCCTAATTAAAAATTTTAGGCTTATTTAATCATTCTTCTAGAATATTTTTAACTCTTCTGGTCTAAAAGCAGTAACTCTGACCTGACCTGGAGATTGGAGTGGGGTGAGAGTTGATCTCTGGTTTCTAGAAATGCACATTTATTTACCTGAAAGAAAATAGGTGGTTGAATTTAGACCTAGAATTTAAACCACATTTTGTACTTTCAGTCTCTATATTCTTTGTGATACAGTACATACCATAGCCCTATCGTTTCTACTTAGTCCTTTTTAAAAGAAAGTCAAATATGCTATTTCTTCCTCCAAACTAATAAATTCCTTGGCCTCAGTTACCTTAGAGTCCTAGATATTATGGCCTCTTTGCAGTATAGGGGTATTAGTAAAAATATAACATGACCCTCCTTGTCTCTCTCCCTCCTTTCGAATATAAGTAACTTGGACCCACCATTTTCTTTGCTGATAATTTATGCCTGCATTAAACAAAATACACAAGCCTTTAAAAAAAAGACAGGAAAGAATTCTTTGCATCAGTATCAGAGTACCTAGAATTACTATGCAGCCCATCCATCAGTTTTTCAGAAAGTTAGCTTGCAAACAGTTATATCCGCTTTGAGACACAATCCTTTTGGAATAATTTCTTAAGGAAAAATGAAAATTTTAAATTAGTTCTGAGATTTTTTTTTTCTATTTATGGTTATTAAGTTGAAGAAAGCTTTAAAGTAGTATTAGTACTTGCAGCTTCGATTACCATAGGTATATACCGGTTTTCCACTCCAGTGGTGGTTAATATGTTTCTTGGGTAGTATGTGTCTAGAAAAATGTTAGGGATCAGGAGTGATTCCTCTTGCTAGGTTGGGGTGGCCACTGGAAGAGGGGACATTAGGAAGGTTTTTTGTTTTTTGGGGGGAGGTTGGTGCTTTTTACTGTTACTGTTTTGTTTGATCTTGGTGCTAGTTACTTATTACTGTTTATATTATTTTGTGTGAGATCTATTTTAATGAAAGCAGTAAGGAAATTAAGTAATTTTTAACAAGATAACCCCCCAAAATTAATTAAGGAGGATTGGCCTTTTTTCCCTAAAAATGAAAGTTATTTCTAATAATTGCACCTTCAGAAGAAAATTCAAGCATTTTTTAATTATAGAAGCCTAACCTCGACCTCCTGTCTTCTTTAAGGAATTGAAAACCATACTCTCATACAGTAAAAATAGAGGAGTGTGTGCCCTTCTTATCACTAATCTATCCAAATACACTTGTGGTCCTAAAAGTACTTGATGTTGGAACAGAGCACAAGTAAAACATCAGTTAAATGACTTCTTTGTTCTTAAATTATTGTATTTGTCAAAGCTGTCCTTGGGTAGTATTCACTATTAATAAAATCTGCCCACCAAAAACATTGTCTACTTGGAGCTTTTTGGGGGGGGGGGCACCATTCCCATTCCCCAGGTCTGTTGTTTATTCATTTCTTTTTTATTTTAAGATTTTATTTATTCATTTGTTAGCACAAGCAGGGGGATTGGCAGGCAGAGGGAGAAGCAGACTCTCCAATGAGCAAGGAGCTCCATGTGGGACTCACTCCCAGGACCCTGGGATCACCACCTGGGCCAAAGGCAGATGCTTAACTGACTGAGCCACCCAGGTGCCCCTGTTTATTAATTTTTTTACAACCCAGCTCAGATGTTACTTCCCTTGTAAGCCTTCTTGCTACCAAATTCTCCCTCTTCCTCTGTGCCACAGATTATCCACTCCCCTGTGCTATTTTTAAACCTTTTACAAGACATTTTTATCACATCTGTCAGACCCTTTATAGGCGTTCTTGACCTTTTTTTGTGCTGTGGGCACCTTTGGCAGTGTGACAAAGATTAGAGATGCTTGAAGTAATTCATAACTTCTCTGAATAATGTTTTAAATGCAGAAAACATGTAAGATTACAAATGGGATTAATTATATTGAAATACAGTTCTATTCTCAGTATCTCCCTCCCCCCAAGAACTACATATTTAATCTGTCTCCTTGTAAATTGTTTCATTTTTGGGTCCCCAGAATCTATCTAGTGCAGACTTGGCACACTTGAATTTTAATTTTTTTAATTTCATTAGGAGACATGAGAACCATGCTTTTATCATATGATCAAATTACCTTTTCCTACCTGAATCTTGATTTACTTAGGTTCTCCCACCTTAATTTCTTTTTAATTTTGTGGCACTTCCATGTTACTTTAACAATTTAATTTTTTAATATCTTTATTTTCATAGAATACCATTAATACTAGTATCCATTTCCAAACATTTGGGTTAGTTTTCAGGAGTACCTGGGGACAGGAAGGGACAGTGATTAGTTTTATTTTGATTTTACGTTTCCATTATGTTTCTCAGAAAACCATCATGGTTAACTCAAAAAATTTCTTTCAGTCAGAGATTTTTAAGCACACTTGAAGAAAAAACTCATGCCTGCCAAAGTTTAGTCATGCACTGGTGGAATTTAGCAAAGATGGATATTGTATGTCATTCCTTTCAAGATAGTACAGGCTTTGGAAAAATTGTAGTAGTGGAACATATTTTTGTCTTTAAACAGCTAGAATTTCTTTTGCTTTAGGAAATTCTTTATTTAATGGTTGTCTTAGATCTTCATTGAGATGCAGTGGTCATCAGCCTGAGTCCCCTGTGTGGTGTACCGGGTTCTCCAGGGAATTGAAAGCAGCAAAGATGAGTGATGTCCTTTCGGCATTCTAAGATACATATTTTGAATTATGTGTCTCCTTCCACTTTGGCCCATAGCATTTGAAGCTTTTGATATAATTTGAGTTTTGTATTCATGTATCTATAACTTATCTGTTTAGAAAAAAAATAATAAAAGAACTTATTTCAGTGATCTGTGACTTAAAACTACTGGGTTGTCTGTTCTGTGCCTAGGCCAAAACAACTCCATGAAATCCCAGCCTTTTACTGTCCTGACAAAAACAAAGTGAATTTCATTCCTAAAAGCGGCTCTGCCTTCTGCCTCGTCAGCATCCTCAAGCCACTCCTTCCCACACCAGATCTCACCCTCAAGGGCTCTGGTCACAGTCTGACAGTTACCACTGGTATGACCACCACTCTGCTGCAGCCTATTGCTGTGGCCTCCCTGTCTACAAACACAGAGCAAGACCGAGTCTCTCGAGGAACGAGTACAGTCATGCCATCAGCCTCTCTACTCCCACCACCAGAACCCATTGAGGAAGCTGAAGGATAGGTGTGACCGTTTTTCTGGGCAACTGAGAACCTCCTCAGATCATTTCATTGTGGAGGCATCGCACGCTCCCAGTTGGCTGTGAAGTGCTCCGGCTTTCTGCGGCGACGAGTCACAGTGTGACTTCTGGAAGAAGGCAACGCCCTCTGACGGCTTTGCTCACTCATGAAGGCCAGCCCTCATTGCTTAGCCTGCTTTTTCTGAAAGCACCGGTTGAAACAAGAAAGGTCTCATTATTTACTTTTGGAGGGCCGATATCATACCGTTTTTTGTTTTCAAATTAAACTTCTTAAAAAAAAAAAAAAAACAACTGATCCCTGCAAACATAATTCCTGAAGGGAGACATGAATGATGCTGCAAGAACCATCTTTTATATGAAAATGACTATTTTATAATACCAATGTTACATTTTCTGAAACGGAGCAAACAGGATGTTCAAAGATTCTTTGGTGGCCTCTTGTTTCTTGTTTCCCTTTCTAGGTGTGTGCTTTTCTCAGCTGTTTTCAGCTTTGGGACCAAAGGGATTGTTGACATTTTCCCAGCAATCTTAATCTCATGACTATGTTCTTCTCCCAAACAAGAATTGATAGGTAAATGCATTGAACAAATACATAACAAGAGATAAAAAGCAATATTAAATATTAGTACATTATGTGGTTTATGTTTTTTGATGTCAGAAGTTTGTGCTTTGGGTGAAATACTTGTAAAACTGCTGTTTTCTTCACTATACTTGTACACATTTCACCATGTGGTCAGAAAAATTATAGTCTGGAGACAAGTGCTTTAATATGTTCTCACCCATCATTGGAACTTGGTTGAAAAGTCAGTGAGCCAAAAGGAAACTACCTAGTGTTGATTGCTAGCTAGGAGTAAGGAGCCCCTTTGGTTTTCTACAAAATACTTACCACATGATCTCCCTTTATCATCACTGTATCATAGTTCTAAGAGGTCCTAAAATGACTGTGCATGGATTTCCTCCTTTGCTTTTGTGATGTTGTTGTCTTGTGGAATTGGTCAGGGTTAGTAGTTTGCCAGGAGTGTAATCCATTGAATAGCAATCCGGAGTCACAGAATCTTGCGACTGACATTTTCTTTATGGTGGTTGGCACTGAGATATGTTGCTTACAGATTTTGCTAGTTTTCCTCCAGCATTCCACACAGTGGGGAAGACAGGCCAGGAGAGCTTTGGAGCATATAAACAACAGGGATCTTTGAAAAATCCATACAGTTTTGGATTTAGGCTCATCTTAATACAATCACTGCCAGTATCAGCTGACAACAGTATTTCATGTTTGTGTGTGTGGTAGTGAAATTAAGGAGCAGCTCTTTTTAAAAATGAGTTTCTGCAAACAGTATTGATAAAAAGCATCCTTCTAAGATCTTCATATACTACCTATGATGCGATAATTTAATGTTCCTATACGTATTATAGGGAGAAAGAAATTTAAATACTTGTAAAGGGGATACAGTTTAGAAGGTTTAATATGTCAGTTCGGACATATACCATCAGGGGAAACCTAGTGGTAGCAATAAATCTTCTGAAAGGACTTCTTATACTCATGCACCTTTAAAACATCCAAGTAATTAAAATTATGCCCTGTGAAGTTTAAAATGGAGATGTATTTAGGCAAATTAGATAAACTCAAACATTTGAATAAGTCTGTCAGGTTTCAGTTGGTAGCACTGATGAATTTTGGTACCTTCTCCCTCCAAAACTAATTTACTTGGAATTAGTACATTGTGGCTTCTCAATCAGTAAAACTCAGTTATTCAGGACCCAAATTTTCTGGTTGGTTGGTTTCTTGACAACCTTGATTCTTTGCCTTATTTGTTATGTGTCTTGACTTTACCATTTCACCACTGAGAACTGCTCTATCAAAAGTACAGAAGAAAAGGTAAAACTCATCAGGGGAGTTGGTATGAATGGGAGGAGGAGGAAGTTAAAAACAAGTTTTAAAAAATTCTCAGTTTTTTGATTACTTGAATTCCATTAAATCTGTTCTTTTCTTTACCTTACACTTATTTTCTTCTGTCCATTCCTGTAAATCGCAAGGGTATTTTATAACTAAAATGCCACTTTATAAACAGTTTTTCCCTTTACTCTTTTGTGTATATTTGTGTAATTCACATCTTTCTGTAGAGTTTCATATATCCTTAATCTAAAGTAATTTAAAACCGGAATGGGAGAACAACTTTAAGAGTTATTATTTACATAGTCTTATAAGTGGAACTTTTAATGTTTGGTTGTAAGGAGAATGTGAATTTGCAGGTAAATTAATTGTATGGCAACCAAGCATATCCCTTGGGTTTGGGAGAAATAGAGCCTGAGATTTGAAAGAAAGCAAAAAGGTACAAGGTACAAACAACTCTAACTGCCAGTGCCAAAGGGCTAATTTTTAAGCATATGAGCTTTATTGCAGTCTTGAAAAAATATTAACCATAGGTCCATTCAGCTCTTTTGCTTACCCTTAGTTCACAGATGGCTGATTTTTTAAAAAATGGATCTACTTTCAAAAGAATATTTTCTAAAATTACATTCCATAATTATCTTGTTATTCTGTAGAAAACTGTACAGAAGATAAATTAGAATAGCTTTAATGGGAATATAATTTAAATTTTTAAAAGTTTTAAATAAATTTACTTCTATTGCAGTAAAAGAAATAGGTGACATGTATATTTTGGCAAAAGGAGCTATTCTCTGGTTATTTACTTGGTCTTAAGTTTCTTAAGTTATTTTTTACTCTTGATTTCTTCCTTGTGATGATGAAAACATAAAACATTATTGTTTCTGATCATGACTAAGTCTATTACTTGTCATGGCTTTTGTTAGCAGTTACATTTTTAAAATACCTGTTCTGCCTCTTTGGTTAATACGATGAACATGGATGCCAAAATTATTTTTGAACTAGAGTCTTCATTTTGTTTAAAATATTTCTTACTACTTAAGCCAAATCAGCCTTTTAGAAGGTGCTACTGCTAACTGTGGAGTAATTGGCAACAAGAAAGGCTCCCCCCCCCCTTTTTTTCTTTTTAATGGTTGGCTTTTACTGGAAAAGAGATATTTTAAAAAAGGGCAGAATTTATAGCCTTCTGTATGTCCAAGATTAGGACTGGGTTGTCAAGATATTCTTTTGTTAAAGGAAATAAAAGAAAAATTGCCATTACTGAATTCAGTTTACTATTCTAAACTTAAGATTCATTCCTTAATGCTTGGAATTTTGATGTCTCAAAACTGGACCAGTGGAAGTGCTGAATTTGCATTAAAAAAAGCTAAGAATACTTCGCACTTTAAGGTTTAAGTTTTGCTCTGCTTAAATTAATGATAAGCAGAGCAGCCCTGAACAATATTTTGTTTATACAATCCTGTTGAATATAATTTGTTTTTTTTTTTGAAGTCTGTATCTTTCATCTCTGTTTAAGCTGTGTAAATCTTTTTAAGATGCAATTTTTAAAAATTTTGTTTTTCTAACAAAAGTCTCCCCCAAAACAGCATTTCTGATGGTGATAAATATTGTTATTATGTACTTATGTATTCCCTGTATCTGACACTGACACTTAATTGCTGCCTCACAAGAAAATAGAACTTTTATGTTAAAAATAAAGTCTGTTCCTCTTGCGAGTTTTTTTTTTCCCGTGTACTTTTATGAATGCTGTTGCCTCTATTCAGATTTTCTTTTCAGACACTCCTAGCCTGAAATAACTTATAAATAGTATATTCCTTTTCACAAATGTATAGAAAAATGAGTGTGTCTAAGTAGCAGGATATATAATATTGTGAGTTGTTACTTCCTTGCTTCTCTTTACTTGTTCTGGAACTTAAAGTACCTGATCTTTGTGGTAAGTGATAAACACACTGAAAGATAATACATGTTTATAAGTAATTCATTACTTCATAGCTAGACATTTAGCTGGTACAGTCATTTAATTTTATCCTGAAGTACACATAGAGGATTTTTTCCTTTTGTTTGGTAATTCACTTTTTCTAAATCAGCCATTTTCTTCCATATCTACAGTGGTTTATATATGCAAGGTAGTTGTTTAGGCTCAGGGCTTTAGTCAGTATGCACAGAACTAGTTAGATATGCCCCAATGAAGGTTGCATACGGTGTATATATAACACAAAGAAAGTAAAAGTCACCACAGCAGTCAGTCATAAAAAGTGGTCATCAAATTACATTGTAAAAAGTTCTAAAAACTATTTGTGGGGGAAAAAGTTAACTAGAATTTGGGGATAGCTAATGAATATATATTTACATTACAATGTAACATAGCATCAAATGCAAAGAAAATCTCAAATTGGTTCCAAATCTTCCATTTTTTTTTTCTCTTAGTCTTTCCCCTCCAACTTTAAAGAGTTTGAGAGGAGAAAATTTATTTTTTTAAAGATTTATTTATTTTAGAGCAAGAGAGAGCAAGCAAGCGTGGAGAGGAGGCAGAGGGAGAGGGAGAGATCTCATGACCCTGAGATCACTATCTGAAACCAAGAGTCAGTTTCTTAACCGACTGCGCCACCAAGTCACCCCAAGAGGAGAAAATTTAGGTCTCAAGTTGGGTGTTCCTCTCTTCTCCCATTTATTTGATTTTTCTTTGACTCATTAAATATACCACACACACAAAACTTTTTAGGTCTATAATCTTTTCTCCTTCAATTGCTTTTCAGTGGTTGGGTGTGAGATACAGTATCCTCTTCATAGCAGTTCCCTGCCAATATATCAATATCAGTTGTTTTCCTTGCTAAGATAAGATGTGCTTTTAAAATAAATTTATTTTAGGGCGCCTGGGTGGCTCAGTCGTTAAGCGTCTGCCTTCGGCTCAGGTCATGATCCTGGAGTCCCAGGATCGAGTCCCGCATCAGGCTCCCTGCTCGGCGGGAAGCCTGCTTCTCCCTCTCCCACTCCCCCTGCTTGTGTTCCCTCTCTCGCTGTGTCTCTGTCAAATAAATAAATAAAAATAAATAAAAATAAAATAAATTTATTTTAAACTTCTACTAGAGCATGGTGCGATAATACAAATAGCCTTTTTATCTCTTTGGTTTAGTGTTTTTCAAACTGGGTCTTGAAATGAATGTAATGGGTCTAGCCAATATTTTGTTTTTTAATGAAGCAGAATAGGAAAAAATAAGTATTCATACATAAGGAGAGTATTATTTGTGTGTAAAACTTTTGCTAGACATAGATACACATTAGGTTGTAGAGTAAAATCAATTTTGTATGGTGAGTCGGAATCAAAATGATTTGAAAATACTGCTTTAGATACAGCTTTTGTTTTGTTTTTTTAAGATTTTATTTGTCAGAGAGAGCACAAGCAGGGTGGGCAGCAGGGAGGGAGAAGCAGACTCCCCGCTGAGCAGGGAGCCCGATGCGAGACTCGATCCCAGGGCCCTGGGATCATGACCTGAGCCAAAGGCAGAGGCTTAACCAACTGAGCCACCCAGGCGTCCCAATACAGCTTTTGTTTATATGCCTTTGGGTTGGTCTGGTATCTTAACACAGATGAGACTAGAGTCTTTAAGGCATTGTTTCTAATTCCCTTTAGTAAGTATCTCCAAATTGCTGGTTTTGTAGAAATAAAATACTAGTCTTTTCTGCAGCTCGCATCTTCCTCAAACTGAGAATTCACCTCCATATACTACTCCTTATTTGATTTTGTGCACTAGTATGGATTAGTCTTGCTAAGTCATTATGTTTTATAGACAACTCTCATGGAGTCTTCTCCATGTTATTTTTCTCCAAAGTTATTTTTGAGATCATTGGGATAATTCAGAGGAGGTGCAGAAAAAGCCTTGAATTTAGGGCCACAGTTTGGGTACCAGTTCTGGCTCAGCAGCTCAGGTCATGGGATCTTGAGCAAAGAAGTCACCTTTCTGAGCTTCAGTTTTCTTATTGGTGAGATGAAGGGAATAGTGCCACCCGGTAAATGACGACTGAATGGAAACAGCTTAACTTAAAAAACTGGAAGCAAACACTTGTCATCTCCTTTATATTTTGTTAGGTAAGTTTATTCATGCCGTAAGAAAGCCAAAACTTTTCAATCTTAGGAAATGGTCCCATGTAATTCATTTTAGCTTATAAAGTTATAATACAATTAACCCTTGAACAACACAGGTTTTTTCAATAAATATTGGAAAAATTTTTAAAGGTTTTTGACAGTTTGAAAAACAGATGAACTGCATAGCTTAGAATTATAAAAAAAATTAAGAAAGGTATCTGATGAGGGCGCCTGGGTGGCTCAGTTGGTTAAGCGACTGCCTTCGGCTCAGGTCATGATCCCGGAGTCCTGGGATCGAGTCCCACATCGGGCTCCCGGCTCGGCGGAGAGCCTGCTTCTCCCTCTGACCCTATCCCCTCTCATGCTGTTTCTCTCTCTCTCTCTCTCTAATAAATAAATAAATAATTTAAAAAAAAGGTATCTGATGAATGCATAAAATATATGTAGATAGTCTATCTACCATCAAATATGCACAAATTTATTGTAAGTTAAAATTTATCAAAACTTAGTTGCACACACAACCATACATGGTGCCATTTGTAGTCAAGACAAATGTAAACAAATGTAAAGATGCAGTATAAAATCATAACTGCATAAAATTACTTTAGTACATAGTGTATTGCTTTAGTAATTTCATTTATACCTGTTGCTATTGCAGTAAGCTCGTGTTGAAAGTATCCTCTTAAAATGCTGTGTGACACTAATCACGAGCAGTTCATCTTTCCAGTAAATTGTGTATGGCAGTAAAAAGTGCTCTTGCGGGCTCCTGGGTGGCTCAGTCGTTAAGCGTCTGCCTTCGGCTCAGGTCATGATCCCAGGGTCCTGAGATCGAGCCCCACATCGGGCTCCCTGCTCGGCGGGAAGCCTGCTTCTCCCTCTCCCACTCCCCCTGCTTGTGTTCCTGCTCTCGCTATCTCTCTCTCTGTCAAAAAAAAAAAAAAAAAAGTGCTCTTGCAGTTCTCATGTATTTTTCATGTTTAGTGCAATACCATAAACCTTGAGTAACACCATGGGACGCATACAAAGTGCCACTAGATATGCTGGAATTTCTCCCAAGCAGCAGAGAAAAAAAGTAGAATTGCTTGGTAATGTATCAGATTGAGATCTGAAGCTGCAGTAGCAACCATTTCAAGATAAATTAATCCAGTATATGGACCATTGGGGAAAAAAAAAAAAAAAGATGTGAAGCCATTGTAGCTACATCAGCAGGCATGAAAACCTTGCAAAACACCTTTTCATCTTGTATTGAAAATGCAGCTTTTATGTGGGTGCAGAATTGCTGTAAGAAAGGCATACCTATGGACTACTATGAGAAAACCTGAAGTTATTTTATGACAAAGCAAAAAGAAAATGAAGGATCCAAAGCTGGAGAATTTAATGGCAGGAAAGGATGGTTTGATAATTTTAGGAAGTGGTTTGGCTTAAAAAATGTCAAGATAACAGAACACTTCTGATGACCAACAGGCAGCAGATGAGTTCCCAGACATCATTAAAAAAATAATTGATGAGAAAGGATATCTGCCTGAACAGGTTTTTAATGCAGATGAAAGTCCCCTATTCTTGGTGGGGGAAATGCCATTAAAAGACATTTAATAGGAAGAAAAGTGAGCACCAGGATTGAAGACAGGAAGAGAGAAGCTAATTCCACTTTTTTGTGCAAATGTAGTTGGATTTATGATCAGGATTGCCCTTCTCTATAAAGCTGCTAATCCCCAATCAAGGGAAAAGATAAATATCAGCAGCCAGTCTTCCGGTTGTGCAACAAGAAGGTTTGGACAATGAGAACTCTTTTTGGATTGGTTCCACTGATGCTTCGTCCCTGAAGTCAGGAAGTCCCTTGCCAATGAGGTACTGTGTTTTAAAGTTCTTTTGATATTGGACAATGCCCTCGCCACCATAAGACCCCATGAGTTCAGCACCAAAGACATAAAAGTGGTCTACTTGCCTCCAAACACAGTGTCTCTAATTCAGCCTGCAGGTCAGGAGTCATAGGGACATTTTTTGTTAAGATTTTATTTGTCAGCAAGAGCACAAGCAGGGAGGGCAGCAGAGAGAGAGAGGGAGAAGCAGGCTCCCCACTGAGCAAGGAGCACGATGTGGGGCTTGATCCCAGGACACTGAGATCATGACCTGAGCCGAAGGCAGACGCTTAACCGACTGAGCCACCTGGGTGTCCCAAGGGACTTTTAAGGCTCATTACACACTGTACTGAATGGAAAACATTGTCAACACCATGGAAGAGAACCCCGACAGAACATCATGAAAGGCTTGAAGGGTTATACCACTGAAGATGGATGGTGTCACTGTTACAGAAAAAGCTGTGAAAGCCAGGAAACCCAAAAGAATAAATTCCTACTGGAGAAAATTGTGTCTGCCTGTTGCATATGACTTCACAGGACTTAGGACAGTCAATCAAGGAAATAATGAGAGATTGTGGATGTGGCAAAAAAGGTGTGTGTGTGAAGAGTTTCCACAGATGGGTCCTGGAGAAATTCAAGAGCTAACGGACACCATGCAAGAGGAATTGACGAAAGATCTGAGGGAGATGAGTGCCTCCGAACCAGTGCCGGACCATGAGGAAGTAGATGTAGAAGCAGCAGCGCCAGAAGACAAATCGACATTCGACCATGTGGCAGAAGGGTTCCGTTTATTCAAGACGACCTTTTATGATACAAGCACTGAAACTAAAGCAGAGGGTGGAAGGAGCCTTGATACCAAATAGAAATATTTTTAGAGAAACGGAAAAGCAAAATCAGAAATGACAGTGTATTTTCATAAAGTTGGCACTGAGTGCACCTGCCCCCCTTGCCTCGTTGCCCCTCCTCTGCCGCCCCCGAGACCTGAGATCAGCTGCCCTGTCAACGTGAGGGTGAGGATGAAGACCTTTATGATGCTTCTGCTTAAGGAATAGTAACTAATCAGTAGGCCATGCTGTTAGTAAACTTAACTGTTGTGTATGTTGTATCTTCATGTGAAAACCTAGTAATTGTTTTTTTTTTTTTTAAAGATTTTATTTATTTATTTGAGAGAGAGAATGAGATAGAGACAGAGCATGAGATGGGGGACCGTCAGAGGGAGAAGCAGACTTCCTGCTGAGCAGGGAGCCCGATGCGGGACTCGATCCAGGGACTCCAGGATCATGACCTGAGCTGAAGGCAGTCGCTTAACCAACGGAGCCACTCAGGCGCCCCGAAAACCTAGTAACTGTATGGCAGGAACCGCACGGGACATTTTTGTGGCATCGTCATATTGCCTAAGTATTCATTGTGTAGAACGTCATGTGCAAGACTTCAAGTGGTTAGCCTGTCCGTACGGAGGCAGAAGGTGAGTGATCTTTAATATAAAATTAATGTGTTAGTTTTGTTTTTTAACATTGTTTTCAAGAATTACATTACCGTACAGTATGCGTCTCATATAATTGGAGCAACTGTATCAGCCTGTCATCACAGGGAAGTGGTATTTTTTAAAAAGTAGTTTCCAATGCCATATTATGAGTGACACTCTTACTTAACTGTGTGCCATAAAAATGGAACAATCTGCTCGTTAGTGTACGGGCCAGGCCACTGTGGGGCAATCGTATGGATTATACGAGGCTACTGTGGAGCAATCAGACTGATGCTGCTTCATTATCCGTGCACGAATTGTTATGCCTTTGGGTAAATATGAATTTCTTTTTCACATTATCTTCATTTTTGATGTCTGGTGTTAGTAATACAGAGCATCTACAGTGTCTTGTATAAGACTATTGATGTAGGTGCTGACAGTTGATTGAACTTGTAAACACATGACATCAATAAATTATAGCACAGTACTATAAATGTATCTTATCTCAATGTTTTCATTTCTCTAGCTTCATTCTAAGAATGCAGTATATAATATACATACAGAGTGTGTTACTGGTAAGCCTTCTGGTCAATAGTAGGCTATTAGTAATTCAGTTTTGGGGGAATCAGAAGTTACACGCGGACTTTCAACTGTGTGTTGGGGGGATTGGATAACCACCCTGCACTGTTTGAGGGACAACTCTGTAGTCGAGGATATTGAGCCGAAATCATAATAAAAATAGGTAACACTATTGATAGCTTACCAAGTACCAGGCACCTTATATGATAACTGTTTACTCTATAAAGCCAAACACTGCTACTTTTACTATCTTATGGATGACCAGATTGGAATTAGATGAGCTCTTCATGGCCATGCGGGAAACGTCAAAGTCTGACCGTAGGACTCAAACACAAAGCCTTCCTGCTACTTCCTCCATAACAGTGACATTAAATTAGGTGTTCAGTACACTGCAGATTATGTGCCACTCAGCCAGTGCCTTGTTTCCTTTGCCATCCTCTTCATGACTTCAGCTACTGGCAGCTTGGTTCAGACAGTGAAGAGAAAGTACGCTAGTTAGACACCAGTTCCTTACCAGAGAAGTTACTGACACACATCCTCAAGCTGTTAGTTTTATGTTGCATAGCTGCAGAAGTTCCAGAGAAATATTTTAACTTGGGGAGCACAACTTTTAGAGAGGCAGAGCTGACTTCAGTCACATTTTTGGTGGATTTTCTTTTAACCTGATCTTTGAGGAAAAAACTTATTTATTTAATCAATCACAATACATGTACTCCTTAATCCCCACGCCCTATTCCCCCATTCTTCCCACCCACATTCCTTCTGGTAACCATCAGTTCTCTATAGTTAAGACCCTGTTTCTTGGTTTGTCTTTTCTCCCTCTTGATCATTTGTTTTGTTTCTTAAATTCCACGTATAAGGGAGATCGTATGGTATTTGTCTTTCTCTTACTGACTTATTTCACTTAGAATTATACTCTCTAGCTCCACGCATTGTTGTTGCAAATGGCGATTTAATTCTTTTTTTTATGGCTGAATAATGTTCCATTGTGTATACACACACACACATATATACCACATCTTCTTTATCCATTCATCTATTGTTGAATACTTGGACTGTTTCCATAGTTTGGCTATTGTTAATAAAGCTTGCTATAAACATTGGGATGTATGTATCTCTTTGAATTAGTGTTTTTGTATTTTTAGGGTAAATACACAGTAGTGTGATTACTGGATCATATGGTAGTTCTATTTTTAATTTTTTTTTTTAAAGATTTTATTTATTTATTTGACAGAGCGAGAGCACAAGTAGGCAGAATGGCAGGCAGAGGGAGAGACTGCTGAGCAGGGAGCCAGATGTGGGGCTCGATCCCAGGACCCCAGGATCCAGGCCTGCATCGGGCTCCCTGCTCAGCCAGGAGCCTGCTTCTCTCTGTCTTCCTCTCCCCCTCTCCCTGCTCATGCTCTCTAATAAATAAAATCTTTAAAAAAAAGAAAAAAGAAAAAAAATGTCCATTATGTGTCTGCCCATTTTTAAATTGGATTATTTGTGGGTATTGAGTTTTATAAGTTCTTTATATATTTTGGATACTAACCCTTTATCGGATATGACATTTGCAAATATCTTCTCCCATTCAGTAGGTTGCCTTTTAATTTTGTTGACTGTGTCCTGTCCTGTGTAGAAACTTTCTATTTTGATATAGTCCCAATAGTTTTGTTTTTATTTCCCTTGCCTCAGGAGATATATCTAGAAAAATGTTGCTATGATCAATGTCCTTGAGATTACTGCCTGTGTTCTTTTCAAGTATTTTTATGGCTTCAGGTCTCACATTTAGGTCTTTAATCCATTTTTAGTTTATTTTTGTGTATGGTGTAGAAAGTAGTCCCGTTTCTTTTTTGCGTGTTGCTACAAGTTTCCCCAAAACCATTTGTTGAAGAGACTGTCTTTTTCCCATTGTATATTCATTCCTCCTTTGTCAAAGATTAACTGACCAAATAATTGTGGGTTTATTTCTGGGTTTTCTGTTCTATTCCATTTATTTTTTTTATGTGAGTACCATATTGTTTTAATTACTACCACTTTGTAATGTAACTTGAAATTTGGAATTGTGATACCTCCAGTTTTTTCTTTTTCCAGATTACTTTGGCTATTCAAGGTCTTTTGTGGTTCCATACAAATTATAGGATTATTTGTTAGTTCTTTGAAAAAATGCTGTTGGTATTTTGATAGGGATTGCATAAAATCCCTTAGATTGCTTTGGGTAGTATAGACATTTTAACAATATTTGTTCTTCCAACCCATGAACATGGAATTTCTTTCATTAGTGTTTCATAGTTTTTAGAGTACAGGTCATTCACCTCTTTGTTTAAGTTTATTCCTAGATATTTTGTTGTTTTCAGTGCAATTTTAAATGGGATTTTTTTTTTTTTTTTAGATTTTATTTATTTGAGAGAGAGAGACAGAGATAGTGAAAGAGAGAGCACAAGTGGGGAGGAGAGGGAGAAGCAGGCTCCCCACAGAGCAGGGAGCCCGATGCAGGACTAGATCCCAGGACCCTGGGATCATGACCTGAGCCGAAGGCAGACGCCCAACCGACTGAGCCACCCAGGCGCCCCCTGGGATTGTTTTCTTAATTTCACTTCTTACTGTTTCATTATTAGTGTGTAGAAATGCAACAGATTTCTGTACATTGATTTTGTATCCTATGACTTTACCAAATTCATTTATCAGTTCTAATAGTTTTTTGGTGAAGTCTTTAGGGTTTTATATATATATTTAGTATCATGTTATCTGCAAATAGTGAAAGTTTTACTTTCTTACCAATTTGGATGCCTTTTCTAAAATTGTTGTCTGATTGCTGTGGCTAGTACTATGTTGAATTAAAGTGGTGACAGTGGACATCTTCGTCTTGTTGCTGGGCTTAGGGAAAAGTTGTTTTTCACCATTAAGTATGATTTTAACTGGGTTTTTCATATATGGCCTTTATTATTTTGAAGTATGTTCCCTCTACACTTTGTTCAGGGTTTTTGTCATGAATGGATGTTGTACTTTGTCAAATGCTTTTTCCTGCATCTGTTGAAATGACTATATCATTTTTATTCTTTCTCTTGTGTATGTGATGTATCATGTTGAGTGATTTGCAAATATTGAAACACCCTTGCAACCCAAGAATGAAATCCCACTTGATTGTGGTGTATGATTTTTTTAATGTATTGTTGCATTTGATTTGCTACTATTTGGTTGAGCATTTTTGCAACTATAATTCATGAGTGATATTGTTCCATAGTTATCTTCTTTGTGGTGTCTTTATCTAGTTTTGGTATCAGGGTGATACTGTCCTCATAGAATGAATTTGGAAGTTTTCCTTCCTCTTGTATTTTTTGGAATAGTTTGAGAAGAATAAGTATTAACTCTTCTTTAAATGTTTGTTAGAATTTGCCAGGGAAGGTATCTCGTCCTGGACCTTTGTTTTTTGGGAGACTTCAAATTACTGATTCAGTTTCATTGCTGGTAATTGGTCTGTTCAAATTTTCTACTTCTTCCTGCTTTAGTTTGGTAAGTATATGTTTCTAGAATTTTTTTTTTTTTAATTTAAATTCAGTTAGCCAACATATAGTGCATCCTTAGTTTCAGATGTAGAGTTCAGTAATTCATCAGTTGCGTATAACACCCAGTGCTCATCACATTATGTGCCCTCCTTAATTGCCCATCACCAAGTCACCCCATCCCCCCCACTCACCTCCCCTCCAGCAACCCTCAATTTGTTTCCTATAGTTAAGAATCTCTCATAGTTTGTCTACCTCTCTGATTTCTTCCCAGTTTTCCCTCCCTTCCCCTATGATCCTCTGCACCATTTCTTATATTCCACATGAGTGAAACCATATGATAATTGTCTTTCTCTGATTGACTATGTCGCTCAGCATAATACCCTCCAGTTTCATCCACATCGAAGTAAATGGTAAGTATTCATCCTTTTTGATAGCTGAGTAATATTCCATTGTATATATGAACCACATCTTCTTTATTCATTCATCTGTTGATGGACATTTAGGCTCTTTCCATAGTTTGGCTTTTGGATATTGCTGCTATAAACATTGGGGTGCATGTACCCCTTTGGATCACTACATTTGTATCTTTGGGGTAAACACCCAGTAGTGCAATTGCTGGGTCGTAGGGTAGCTCTATTTTCAACTTTTTGAGGAACCTCCATACTTCTTTTCAGAGTGGCTGCACCAGCTTGCATTCCCACCAACAGTGTAGGAGGGTTCCCCTTTCTTTCTCCGCATCCTCGCCTACATCTGTTGTTTCCTGACTTGTTAATTTTAGCCATTCTGACTGGTGTGAGGTGTTATCTCATTGAGGTTTTGATTTGGATTTCCCTGATGCCAAGTGATGTTGAGCACTTTTTCATGTGTCTATTGGCCATTTGGATGCCTTCTTTGCAGAAATGTTTGTTCATGTCTTCTGCCCATTTCTTGATTGGTGTTGAGTTTGATAAGTTGTTTATAGATTTTGGATACTAGCCCTTTATCTGATATGTCATTTGCAAATATCTTCTCCCATTCTGTCTGTTGTCTTTTGGTTTTGTTGACTGTGTCCTTTGCTGTGCAGAAGCTTTTTATCTTGATGAAGTCCCAATAGTTCATTTTTGCCCTTGCTTCTCTTCCCTTGGTGATGTTTCTAGAAAGAAGTTGCTGTGGCTGAGGTCGAAGAGGTTGCTGCCTGTGTTCTCCTCAAGGATTTTGATGGATTCCTGTCTCACATTTAGGTCTTTCATCCATTTTGAGTCTATTTTTGTGTGTGGTGTAAGGAAGTGGTCCAGTTTCATTGTTTTGCATGTGCTGTCCAATTTTCCCAACACCATTTGTTGAAGAGACTTTTTTCCATTGGATATACTTTCCTGCTTTGTCAAAGATTAGTTGACCATAGAGTTGAGGTACATTTGTACCTTTATTTTTCTAGAATTATCCATTTCTTCTAGGTTGTCTAATTTGTTGGCATACAGGTTTTCATAATATTCTGTTACAGTTGTTTGCATTTCTCTGGTGTTTGTTGTTATTTCTCCTCTTAGTGATTTTTATTTGGGTCCTCTTTCTATTTCCATGAGTCCTCCTAGAGTTTATCAATTTTGTGATCTTTTCAAATAAATAGCTCCTGGTTTCATTGATCTGTTCTATTGTTTTTTTAGTTTTTTTTTTTTAAGATTTTATTTATTTGAGAGTGTGTGTGTGTGTGTGTGCACAAGCAGGATGAGTGGCAGGCAGAGGGAGAGGGAGAAGCAGACTCCCTGCTGAGCAGGGAGCCCAACGCAGGGCTCGATCCTAGGACCCTGGGATCATGACCTGAGCCAAAGGCAGACAGTTAACCAACTGAGCCACCCAGATGCCCCTGTTTTTTTAGTTTTTATATCATTTATTTCTCCTCTAATCTTTATTTCCTTGCTTTTGCTGGGTTTGGGTTTTATTCTTATTTTTCTAGCTCCTTTAAATGTAAGGTTAGGTCATTTGGAGATTTTTTTCTTGCTTCTTGAGGTAGGGCCTGTATTGCTCTAAACTTCCCTTTTAGAGCCACTTTTGCTGCATCCCAAATATTTTGGACCATTGTGTTATTTTCATTTGTTTCCATGTAATTTTTTATTTCTTCTCTGATTTCCTGGTTGACACATTCATTGTTTTAGTAGCATGTTATTTAATCTCCATGTATTTGTGCTCTTTCCATATTTTTCTTGTGGTTGATTTCTGGTTGATTTCATAGCATGTGGTCAGAAAAGATGCATGGTATGACTTTAATTTTTTTGAATTTGTTGAGACTTGTTTTGTGGCCCTATTTGTGATCTCTTCTGGAGAATGTTCCATGTGCACTTGAAAAGAATGTATTCTTCTGTTTAGTATGGAATGTTCTGAATGTCTGTTAAATCCATCTGGTCCAGTGTGTCATTCAAAGCTACTGTTTCCTTGTTGATTTTCTGTTCGGATGCTCTGTCCATCGATGTGAGTGGGGTGTTAAAGTATTACTATTGTATCAGTGCTATTGTATTACTGTCAGTTATTTCCTTCATGTTTGTTATTAACTGTTTTATGTATTTATGTGCTCCCATGTTGGGTGCATAAATATTTACAATTGTACCTTTTTTTTTTAAAGATTTTATTTATTTGAGAGCAAAGAGAGAGTGCACAAGCAGGGGCAGGGGCAGAGGGAGAAGCAGGCTCCCCACTGAGCAGGGAGCCCAACTCAGGGCTCAATCCCAGGACCCTGGGATCATGACCTGAGCCGAAGGCAGATGCTTAACTGACTGAGCCACCCAGGTGCCCCCACCATTGTTCTTCTTGTTGGATTTTCCCCTTTATTATTACATAGTGTCCTTCTTGGTCTTGTTACAGTCTTTGTTTTAAAGTCTAGTTTGTCTGGGGGAGCCTGGCTGGCTCAGTGGGAAGAGCAAGTGACTCTTGATCCTTGGGGTCGTGAGCTTGAGCCCCATGTTGGGTGTAGAAATTACTTAAATAAACTAACTCAAAAAAAATTAAGCCTAGATGTTTGATAGAAGTACTACTACCCCAGCTTTGACATTCAGTTGCATGATAAATATTTCTCCATCCCCTCACTTTCAAAATTAGGTGTCTTTTAGTCTGAAATGAGTCTTCTGTAGGCAGTATATAGATGGATCTGGTCAAAAGTAATTTTTTAATCTTAATTTGGTATGCTCATTTCAGACAGAAGACAAAATAAAATCACCTGAATCACAATTTAATTTATATGTGAGGCCAAAGGCACTATAAAATAACAATATATAATGTTAATAGTGGTTATTTTGGGTGGTAGGGTTGTGGATGATTTTTCTTAAACAAGAGAGTATTACTCTGAAATGGGAAAAAGGAAACTTTTTTTCTTTAATGTAAAAACATGCACTTCAAAATCTTACCTATGAAAACCACCCAGGGGCTCCTGGGTGCCTCAGCCAGTTAAGCATCTGCCTTTGGCTCAGCCATGATCCCAGGGTCCTAGGATTGAGTCCCACATCGGGCTCCCTGCTTGGTGGGGAGTCTGCTTCTCCCTCTGCCCACCCCATTTGTGCTCTCACTCTCTCTCATGGTCTCTCAAAAAAAAAAAAAAAAAAAAAACCCTCCACCCAGATCTCCTTTTTTGTATTTTACTCTTTGGATGTTGATTGGTTATTTATACCACTGAATGAAGAACCATGTTTCAACTTTAAATGCCAAAGACAGTTTTTAATTCAACTTTTTAGTGTCTTTAAATGGCACATAAAAAAGGAGGAGATATTTTATGGTTGGCATATTAAGGTTGACCCATCCTGTTCAGTAGGTTTTTATTGCCATATTTAAACACCTTACCATTGTATGTGTTTTATGTGCATTACTTTCAATACTGCTGAATTAATATTTAAGTTTGTATTTCCTTCCTAGTTTAATTTCAGTATCCCAAGATTCTGGGGCTACTTCATTGCTCAAGGTAAGAAAACACAGGGCCCTGCCAATACTATGGCAGAAGATATAAACTAGATTGATTCTGGCTTCTTTTTATTCCTGCCTTCAGTAAATCAGGTTAAATACTATGCTTATATTTCATTGGTTATTGTTTCTAGGCTCAAATTTTTAATATTTGATGGTTTTTATTTTGTTAGTGTATTTACACAAAGAACACATTCTGTTATTTCCCATATGACGTCCCTTCTGTATGAAGTTAAAAAAAATCAGTTTTACAAAGATATTAATTGCCTTGGTTTTATTTTCATTCTGTGTTATCTGGATCAATTCAGACTACCTTTTACTACTATGGTCCTGAGGTAAAACCCAAATTTTTGAATACGTTAACAATAATTGGATTTGTATTGAGTACTTTAAGAAATCAACTTTTTTGTTTTATGCCATCTTGTAATCTTTATTAAAAGAGGCTCAGAAAAAGAGAGCACGAACTTCCTTTGTTCTTATGCTGTAAGACCTCTACATTTCCAGATGGTCTATAGTTATGTGAAGTAAATATCCATAGTTGAAATACAAACACTGAATTTCATTGTGCAAATACAGAAACCTATTTTTTTTAAAAAAATACAGTTCATTTCTAACCATATCAGAGCTATGTTTTACAATTAATGAAATATTTCAAAAAATACAAAGTTACACCAGTCTGATCTTAATATGCCCTGGTATTCCTGTCTCACTTGTAAAGTGGTCGTAAGAAAGATTAGACAAATTTTAGTTCTTGGGCTTTTCTAAGGTTAAATGCATTCTTATTTGGTAATAAAAAGTAGGAGATATTATTTTCCCCCATTTAATATAAAAACATCCGTTTACTTTGAAAGAGTTCTCAGCCTACCTTTGGTTAAGGTTATTTCTTATTGAATGTTTGTTTGATCTAGATTTAGACAAATAGCAACTGATCACCTTTCTGTTCTATGATGTTTATCATATCTTTCCTTCACTCCCTACTGAATAAGTGGTTTGTTTCCTCTATTAGCAGTCTATTTTATAATATAGCCAGATTTCTGTTTCTGGCCTCTAAATGACTGAACTTCAAATAATTAATCTTGAAAAAATATGGTTACCTTCATTTTAATAACAAAGTTTTCAATGTGCTCTTCAAAAGTGGAGTTGTTAGATTTGTTGAAATTATAACTTAACTTGCTAAGACAGTTAATGTGCTTTTGGATTAAATAGGCAACTACATACTCAGAAGAAATGTTAAGAGAATCTAAGAACTGAATAATAATAATCTATTGTGTGTTTCTATTTTTTTTTTTTCCCCCCGGACTTTTGTTCTTTGGAAATTGAGGGCAATGTGAATACACTGATAGTCTGGGATTCTGGCTTCTGGCTTGGAAAGATCAGTGGTTTTCCTCTGTGTTCAGGTTTTATTTATTTGTTTATTCGAGATAACAGGGACTACTTTGCATGCATGTGAAGGAGATATAGAAATATTTTGTGAACTAATGTATTAGTGAAAAAATTAATGAAAGAAAAATGGCACAAACTCAAGATACAAAGTTAGTTAGCATTATTTTCGAAGTATTCAAAGTTGAGAGCACAGAGTCACCATAGGTACAGAATTTAGATTGTAATTACGAATCACAATCCTTGGTGATTGACTCTTCTGGAGAATTTCACTGAATAAAAAGGAAGAGGTAAAAAATGCTTCTGACTGAAAAGATAACTAAATAAAGAAATAAATAGGAATAAGCATGAAAAGACTACATAACCTTTTCCTGAGTCAATGCTTCTGATCCTCAGATAAGGTCTTGCCAGCCTAGGTGGTACTGCCCCCCCACCAGTGATTTCCTGGAGGGCTCGGGGGCAGTTCCAATTATAGCTAGGCCAGAGTGCTGTGCATGGAGGTGGACTGCACTTTACCCAACTCTGGTGTAGTCCCCAAAAATGTTCTATTTACAGTGACTCGGACATTACAAGCCATTCTCTTATAAACAATAAATAAGCCTGTTGAAAACTGGGAGCACATGGAAACTGCTGTGAACACCTCAGTTAAAATGTTCCCTTATGGAGATGTAATGGACTGGATGACAAAAATAAGACACCTGGAGAACTGCCTCAAATCTGAAGGATGGTCAAGAAAAAAGAACAGGAAATTGAGTGATATGTATATACAGTGGCTATGGGTTCACTGGCTTACACTAACCTCCCTCCAGTAAGGGTAACAATTTTTCCTCAGTCATCAAATAGAGCCTTAGATGATGTCACCCACAGAAAAGGAAAAGTGGAAAAGTAAGACCCTTTCTGTTTGATCATGCGGAGCCTTCTATGACTGCCAGAAAAGTAATCTGGATTAAATCGTGTCAAGAAATAGGTTATAAGTGTACAAATATGTACAAGGATAAGCTTAGAATTTTTCCCTCATTCAGATAGAAGTTTCTGGGTAATTTCAGGAATACTATTGCCAGGTCTTAGGGATTGTCCTCCCCTTGCTTTCTTTTCAGAAAGAATATGAATACTGTACATTATGGTAACAATGTGTGAAAAACCAGGCCTGAAGACACCTGTACAACGTCTTGAATATTACTGGACATTCTTGTGGTTTAGGAGATGGGTTTATGAGCTTCTGCAGAGGATAGATTTAGCAATGAATCCTCCTGCTATTTTCCCATGAAAACTCAATAATGGAATTGAGGGGTATCCATGATTTTCTGTGAAGGAAAAAAACTAAGTAATATTACATTTTAGCCTCCAAGTGGAGAAAAGCACCAAGTTTCTCTGGGATTTCATTAAAGCAAACTGAGTTCTCAAATCTTACTCTACTTTTCTAACTAAAGACAAAACTGTTCTGGTTCTAGTGTTATTTTCCACAACAGAAAACTCCCCCTGCTATGGTTTTATTTAAAAACCAACCCCAAATCACAACCAAATTTACATGCTATCTTTATCCACATACAGAATTCTCACAGCCAGCAAGGCAACTTACACATAAAAGGCTTTCCAAAGAAATAAGCCCAATTCCTTATTTACAGAAGTATTCCTAATTATTATTTTGAAATAAATTTTGGTATCTATTTCCGACTCAGTGGTTCATAGTATTTTCCACATATTATCAACAGCTGCAAATCCAAGATATTAAAGAAATACTTGATCTATTCAAATGTAGTCCTTACCATCTCTTTAAAGTTGGCTGAAAAGTGTTAGATTCACAAACACGATGCTTTTGTGTATGGGTTACAATATAAACTCCTTTCCACAAAGGCAATATGTTGTAAAATTGATGTTTCAAGGCCACTGAAGTGACGACATAGTTTCAGTCAAGCATTAAGTAGTTCATCATCTGAGTGTCCAATAGCATCTGGGTTTGAAAGTGGATCCAAGTCTGCAAATAGATTGAACCAGGCTGACATGTCTTGGTTACCATTGTTGAGAGCTATTAAAGAAGAAAAGACACATTGAAGAGTCTCAGGTTTTTAAAATCACATTACTGTACAATTTGTTTTTTTTTTAAATGCCAGATACTTCTATTTGTTCTCCTGGGATGCTAGCTTTTATTTTTATTTATTTATTTATAAGATTTTATTTATTTGAAAGAGCACAAGTGAGGGCAGGGGAGTGACAGGCACAGGGAGAAGGAAAAGCAGACTCCCCGTGGAGCAGGGAGCCCAATGCGGGGCTTGATCCCAGGGTCCTGGGATCATGACCGGAGCCGAAGGCAGACGCTTAATGACTGAGCCAGCCAGGCGCCCCTCCTTGATAATTTTGAAAAGCTAATAATGTAGATACCTTGTGCTTTGCTGAGGCCCTTCTATGTAAGTAATTTTATGTTGCTCTGAGAAATGATTAAAAGTGAACAGGCAGGCAGTAATAGTATTAGAAACACAGATAATTTATAGAAGTCTCTCAGGTAAGTTTCAAAAGTAAAAGTAACCTTTGTTCCTACAAAGTAGGAACATTACATTTATAAACTTGGTGCTTAAAAATCTATATTTATTATAAAATATTAAATATGGGGGAAGAAAATCCTTCTATCACATTAACATACCCAACAGTTCTCATTTCAGTTTACAGTTGTCTTTTCCATGTGCATTTTACAAATTTTTGATATATATTTTATGGAGTGGATTGTGTCTCAGATATAACTTCCTGTTAACCAACTCCCTCTCACCTCCCTGTGGAGACTGGAAAATCACATGTATCAATAGTCTACAGGTTGTACTGTGCCAGAGATTTCAAGGATATACATTTAGGCTGAAGGCTGAAACTAGTAAAAGAATGCACAATGGCACAGTGAGTCATCTCAGAAGGCTAGGCTCTTGAGGGTTGAGGGGTCCAGTGGCAGCACTGAGACCCAGGGGACAATCTAAAGACCTAGATATGATATGAGAGACACAAGGGGCAGAGAATGGAAGGCAGTCATACTCAGAAGAATCTAAGGCAACCCTCTTTGACAAACATGGTTTCCCACTTTCTGCAGGTCAGAGGGCTGTAGTTTGGACTGTGGGGATTCCAAGCCTTAAAGAGCAGGGAGAATGAAAGGCTTCTGTGTGTGTCCACTTCTATTTCTAGGAGCCCCAGATTAGTGATACCCACACAAGTTGTGGCCTTGAGTCCTCAGCACACTACCTATTAATAAGTAATAATGGGCAAATCATTTAACCTCACAGGCTCTTATTTCCTCATCTGTAAAGTAATAATCATTTAGCATTAAACCAGAATACCTGAGAGGGAACAGGAGGCCTATTAATAATTATGCTGGGGGTGCCTGTGTGGTTCAGTTGGGTAAGCATCTGACTCTTGATTTTGGCTCAGGTCATGATCTCAGGCTTGTGAGATCCAACCCTGCATCAGGCTCCATGCTCAGCAGGGAGTCTGCTTCTCTCCCTCTTCTCCTTCTGCCTCGCCCCCACCCCTCCACCATGCTCACTTGCTTTCTCTCTCAAAATAAATAAATAAAATCTTTTTTTTAAAAAATTATGCTGGAAGAAGCAAAAATCTCAAACAACCTTACACCTAAAGGAGCTGGAAAATGAACTAACAATATCCCAAGTCAGTAGAAGGAAATACTGAAGATTAGACTAGAAATTAACAAAACAGAATCCAAAAAAACAATAAAACAGGTCAATCAAACCAGGAGCTGGTTCTTTGAAAAGATCACAAAATTGATAAACCTTTGGCCAGACTTATCAAAGGACTCCAAATCAGAAATGAAAGAGAATAACAAACACCACAGAAAGGATTCTAAGAGAACATTATGAAAAATTATATGCCGACAAACTGGACAACCTAGAAGAAATGGATAAATTTATAGAAACATATAATCTCCCAAAACTGAATCAGGAAGAAATAGGAAATTTTGAACAGACCAATTCCTAGAGATGAAATTGAATCAGTAACTTAAAAAAAAATCCCAACAAACAAAAAGTCCAGGACCAGATGCCTTCACTGGCAAAGAGTTAATACCTATTCATCTCAAACTGTTCCAAAAAATACGAAAGGAAGGGAATCTTCCAAATTCATTCTATGAAGCCAGCATTACCCTGATACCAAAACCAATACATCACCAAAAAGAGACAACTATAGGCCATTATCCCTGATGAACACAGATGCAAAAATCCTCAACAGAATACTAGCAAATCAAATCCAACAATACATTAAAAAAAAAAAATCACCGGGCGCCTGGGTGGCTCAGTTGGTTAAGCGACTGCCTTCGGCTCAGGTCATGATCCTGGAGTCCCTAGATCGAGTCCCGCATCGGGCTCCCTGCTCGGCAGGGAGTCTGCTTCTCCCTCTGACCCTCCGGACCCTCCCCCGTCTCATGCTCTCTCTCTCTCAGTCTCTCTCTCAAATAAATAAATAAAATCTTTAAAAAAAAAAAAAAATCACCATGACCAAGTGGGATTTATTCCTGGGATGCAAGGGTGAGTCAATATTTGCAAATCAATCAACGAGATACATCAACAAGAGAAAGGATAAAAGTCTTATCATTTCAATGGATGCAGAAAAAACATTTGACAAAGTATAACATCCATTCAGAATAAAAACCCTCAATAAAGCAGGTCTAGATAGAGGGAACATACCTCAACATAATAAAGGCCTTAAATACAAAACCCACAACTAACATCATACTCAATGGGGAAAAACTGAGAGCTTTTCCCCTAAGGTCAGGAACAAGACAAGGATGTCTACTCTCACCACTTTTATTCAACACAGTACTAGAAGCCCTAGCCAGAGCAATCAGACAACAAAAAGAAATAAAAGGCATCCAAATCGTTAAGGAAGAAGTAAAATTTTCATTATTTGCAGATGACATGTACTATATATAGAAAATCTGAAAGACTCTACACCAAAAAAACTGCTAGAACTGATAAATTCAGTAAAGTTGAAGGATACAGTATCAATGTACAGAAATTTGTTGCATTTCTATAGCTAGTAATGAAGCAGCAAAAAGTGAAATTAAAACAATCCCATTTACATTTGCACTAAAAATAGTAAAATACTCAGGAATAAACTTAACCAAGGAGGTCAAAGACCTGTACTCTGAAAACTATAAAACACTGATAGAAGAAACTGAAGATGACACAAACAAATGATACTCCCATGCTCATGGGCTGGGAGACCAAATACTGTTAAATGTCCATACTACCCAAAGCAACCTACAGATTTAATGTGATCACTATCAAAATACCAACAACATTTTTCACAGAACTTTGAACAAATAATGCTAAAATTTGTATGGAATCACCAAAGACCCTGAATAACCAAAGCAATCTTGAAAAAGAACAAAACTGGAGGTATCACAATCCCAGATTTCAAGATATATTACAAAGCTAGTAATCAAAGTAATCAAAACAGTATGGTACAAAAAAAAAAAAAGAAGAAAAAACCAGTATGGTACTGGCACAATAAACACATAGATCAGTGGAACAGAATACAGAACCCAGAAATAAACCCACAATCATATGGTCCATTATAACAAAGGAGGCAAAAAATGCAATGGGAAAAATTCTCTTCAACAAATAGTGCTGGGAAAACTGGACCACTTTTTTATACCATACATAAAAATAAACTCAAAATAGATTAAAAACCTAAATGTGAGACCTAAAGCAATAAAAATCCTAGAAGAGAGCACAGGCAGTAATTTCCCTGACATTGGTCATAGCACCTTCTTTCTAGACAGGCCTCCTGAGGCAAGAGAAACAAAAGCAAATATAAACTATTGGGGCTACATAAAAATAAATCTTCTGCACAGCAAAGGAAACAATCAACAAAACAAAAAGCCTACTGAATGGGATAAGATATGTGTCAATGACATATCTGATAAAGGGTTCGTATCCAGAATATATAAAAAAACTTACACAAATCAACACCCAAAAAACAAAGAATCTAATTAAAAATGGTCAGAAGACATGAATGGACATTTCTCCAAAGAAGACATCCAGATGGCCAACAGACACAAGAAGAGATGCTCAACCTCACTCATCATCAGGGAAATGCAAATCAAAACCACAATGAGGTATTACCTCACACCTGGCTAAAATCAAAAACACAAGAAAGAAGTGTTGACGAGGCTGTAGAGAAAAAGGAACTCTTGTACACTGTTGGTGGGAATGCAAACTGTTACAGCCACTGTGGGAAACAGTGTGGAGGTTCCTCAAACAATTAGAAATAGAATTAGTATATGATCCAGTAATTCCACTACCAGAAATTATTAGCCCAAAGAGTATGAAAACACTAAACTGAAAAGATACATGCACCCCTATGTTTACTGCAGCATTATCTGCAATAGCCAATGTGCGGAAACAGTCCCAAGTGTCCAAAAATAGATGAATGGATAAAGAAGATGTGGTGTGTGTGTATATATATATATATATATATATATATATATATATATACACACAATGGACTATCAGTCGGCCATAAAGAAGAATGAAATCTTGGGGCGCCTGGGTGGCTCAGTTGGTTAAGCATCTGCCTTTGGCTCAGGTCATGATCCCAGGGTCCTGGGATCGAGCCCCCTGCTCAGTGGAGAGCCTGTTTCTCCTTCTCCCTCTGCCCACCCCCCCCCCGCCCCGCTCATGCTCTCTCGCTCTATCTCAAATAAATAAAATCTTTAAAACAAAAAAAGAATGAAATCTTGCCATTTGCAACAACATTGATGGATATAGAGGGCATAATTCTAAGTGAAGTCAAGTCAGTCAGAGAAAGGTAAATACCATATAATTTTACTCACTGTGGAATTTAAGAAATAAAACAAACGAGCAAAGGAAAAAAGGGAACGAGAAAATAACAGACTCTTAAATATAGAGAACTGGTGGTTACCAGAGGGAGCATGTAGGGAGGATGGGTGAAATAGGTGAAGGGGATTAAGAGCACACTTATCATGATGAGCACTGAATGTTGTATGGAAGTGCTGAGCCACTATATTGTACACCTGAAACTAGTAACACTGGATGTTGACTATACTAGAATTTTTTTTAAAAAGTAACTGAAAAAATAATACTTATACTGGAAGAATAGATGTCAATGAGGATATGTCATTCCTGTGGTCATTCCAGTAATACCTGACCTTCTTGGTGCAGCTGTGGAGAGGTTCTGATGAGTATATGAAAATTCTACAGCATTTTACAAATGTGGGATGGTTTTATATTCATCTGTCACAATGGAAAATGCAGGTCTTAGTTACATTATTTTCATGGGGCTCTCCTTGTGTATATTTTTCTTGCCTCCAGAAACTCTTATGAAACAAACAGCAAATGAATTATACTGAAATGTAATAAATGTATAGAAAAAAGAGCCTAAGTTAACTATTAATAGTTTTCATAAAGTACAAGCAACTGTAAACAGTATCAGTTCAAGAAACAGAAAAGCCTACTCCTTAGAAGCTACCCTTGTGAGACCCTTCCAGCCACTGTTCCCCCCCCCCCCCAGCCAACACAGAGATAAATCCCATCTCAGGCTATTAGCAACAGTGTGGTGACAACATTCTTGTGTATATGTTTTGGTCAGCAAATGGATGCATTTCTCTTGGTTATGCACTTAGGAGTGGAAATGCTTGGTCTTGTGTGTTATATGTATGGATGTTCAGTTTTAGTAGCAATTACTAAACAGTTTTCCAAGTGGTGATGTGACTCTGCACACCCACGAGCAGTGTCCACAAACTTGTCATCACGTGGGGTTTTCTATTTTTCATTTAAGCCATTTTGGTAGGTGGATAATGGAACTGCATATTGTTTGTTTGTTTGTTTTTTAAGATTTTATTTAGTTATTTGACAGAGACACAGCGAGAGAGGGAACACAAGCAGGGGGAGTGGAAGAGGGAGAAGCAGGCTCTCCACTGAGCAGGGAGCCCGATGCGGGGCTTGATCCCAGGACCCTGGGATCATGACCTGAGCTGAAGGCAGACGCTTACCGACTGAGTCACCCAGGCGCCCTCTGCATATTGGTTTTAAATTGCATTTCCTTAATGATTAATGAAGTGGGGTAATGAATTTGGGGGGTAATGAATTTTAAAGCTGTTAGAATTTCAATTTTTATTACATTGAAGCCTCAACGATCATAGGCAAATAGCAGCTTTCCCAATACTTCTATTTCCCCACACTTCTTTCCCAGTGTTCACTTATGAAATTTATTTTATAGTCTCTATTTTAACTGATTAAACACAACTTTAGTTTTAGTGGGTTTTAGAAAAGAAAATTATAAATAGGCTGAATCCCAAAGGGACGGCTGTATTCTGAATTGGCTAGTGTGAATCTGTCATTTGCTTGGAGTTGATGGATTTTCCAATTGATTTATCCCAAAGTACCGGAAAGAATAGAATTCCAAGAGTCTACAATGATACATAGCAACAAATAAATAAAAAAATGAGGAACAAGAGAAAGCTGTTCCATACAGTTAGAATGTCAACTAATAAATGTAGAAAGAATGAGGAAAGAGAAAACCACCATTTGGCAACAACCAGAGTAATAAGTATTTCATGCAAAGAATTATCGATGAATGCTAAATTAGTGGGTGAAACTTTGACAGAAACAAGCCATTTACACAGTTTCAAAATATTTTCCCACAAGATCTTACAAAGGGAAAAATATAATTTTATAGTGCAGTCACCCGGGAGACACCATCTTAACCAACGGATCAAAGTTAACATCACAAGCAATGGGACATTCAGACATCATGTGCCTCCTGATATTAAGAAGGCACAACATCACTTCTGTTATGCTATTCCTGCCAAAATCCCTAACCTGAATCTAATTATGAAAAAACATCAGATAAACCCAACTCGAGGAATATTCTACAAAATTAATGGCCTCTCTGCTATAGAGAAGTCAAGATGATGAAAGACAAAGATTTAGGAACTCTTCCAGATTAAAAGCAATTGAAGAGACATGATACTAAATGCAATGTGGGAATCTGGATTGGATCCTGCATTAGGAAAGGAAGAAAAAAGTTCTCTTTTGTTATAAAAAACACCGGGGTGCCTGGGTTGCTCAATTGGTTAAGCACCTGCCTTCGGCCCAGGCTCAGGTCATGATCCTGGAGTCCCCAGGATCGAGCCCCAGGTCGGGCTCCCTGCTCAGCGGGAAGTCTGCTTCTCCCTCTGCCCCTCACCTGGCTCATGCTCTCTCACAAATAAATGAATAAAATCTTTAAAAAAAAAATTAGTGGTGCAACTGGCAAATCTGAATAAGGTCTATAAATTAGATAATAGCATTATGATGATATTAATTTCCTGTCACATGCTACAACATGGATGAACCGTGAGGACATTAGACTAAATGAAATAAGCCAGTCATGAAAAGATAAATACTGTATGAGGTACCTAGAGTAGTCAAATTCATAGAAACAGAAACTATAACGGTGGTTAGCAGAGGAAGGGGAAAGAGGATTTGTTGTTTAATGTTTAATAAAGTTGCAGATTTGCAAAATGAAAAAGCTCTGGAAATCTGTTTCACAACACTATGCATATACATAACATTACTGAACTGTTCACTTAAAAATGGTTAAGGTGGTAAATTTCGTTATGCGTTTCCTACTATAATAAAAATGCGGAGGGAGTGCTGTGGTTAGAAAATCATCATTTTTTTACCACCCATCATAGTAAAGACTGAATCAGGCCAAAAGCAACACTGGATGCTAAATGTAAGTAGAAATTCTGATGACGAGCTGGACTTGTGCACAAAATGTCTCCTCACGGACTGCTTAGTAATTGCAAGAGGATAAAATAACATAAACTAGTAATTATTTAGGAGAAAAATTGGACAATGCTTTGGATGGGTGGTCAGAATTAACATCAACAATGAGGGAGAAATGGCCAGCATCAACTTTCAGATGTGAAACCCTGAGAGAGGAGTGTCGCTGGTGCAGTACTCCAGGCAAGAATGAAGAACCTGAATTTAATCACAATAAAATTCAGATAAAACTAAAATAAGGAATATTCCATTAAAAACAAAGAAAAATGGAGCAGAGGGACTATATTCTATTGAAATGCCCATGTTCAAAAAATCAAAGAAAAGCTGTGGAAATGTTTCAGATTAAAAGAGGCTAAAGAGACATGACAACTGAATACAAGACCCTAGACTCGCTGTCCAGAGGGAGAAAGTGCTATAAGGGATATGACTGGGTCAGCTCACGACACTGGAAGACAAATACATGGTAGATTATGGGAAAAGTATTATGTTAATATTAAGTTTCCTGAAGTTTACAACCATACTGTGGTTATGCAAGAGAATATACCAGTTCTTAGGAAATACACACTGAAGTATTTTGGGGTAAATGGTCATGATGTATGTAACTCACCCTCAAGTGGTTTGGAATAAAATAACACACGCATTACACACATACACACGTTTACATAAAGCAAAATATTAACCGTAGATGAATCTGGATAAAGGGTATACAGGTGTTCTTTGTGTTATTTTCACTTATGCAACACTTCTGTACATTTGAAGTTCTTTCCAATTAAAATTTTTAAAAATCAGTATCAGTGACTAAGATTATTATGTATCTAAAATCCTGACAGAATGTCTGTTTTCTATGCATTACCATTACAACATGAACCAGTTCTGCAGTTAACAATATGGTGAGTACTCAATGTTAGCAATCACTATGTGCCAGGCCCTTTGCTAAATGCCTGAATGCACTGTTTGTCAACAGGCATCCTGTAATCAAAGAATACCTTCTATCCCTAATGGTATTATCCATTACCAACAAACCTTAACAGAAAATATAAAAAATTAAAGTACACAATTTAGTTGACTATGACAAGCTCACAAGTTCTATTTAATTTTTTCTATGATGAGAGATAGCCAGGTATAACTTACATTTTATTTATTTAGTTAAAGACTTTATTTTTAAATTTTTTAAAAAATTTTATTTATTTATTTGTCAGAGAGAGAGCACAAGCAGGGGAGCGGCAGGCAGAGCAGGCAGAGGGAGAAGCAGACTCCCTGCTGAGCAAGGAGCCTGATGCGGAACTGGACCCCAGGACCCTGGGATCATGACCTGAGCCGAAGGCAGACGCTTAACTGACTGAGCCACCCATGCATCCTTATATATTTATTTGAGAGAGAGAGAGCACACAAGCGCGCGCTCACACAAGTGGGGGGAGGGGCAGAAGGAGAGAAGAGAATCTCCCGCAGACTCCCCACTGAGAGCAGAGCCTGATGTAGGGCTTGATCTCACAATGCTGAGATCACGACCTGAGCCAAAATCAAGAGTTGGACGCTTAACCAACTGAGCCACCCAGGTGCCCCTATAACTTTCATTTTAATTTATTATTAACAAAATATTTTTCTGGACAATATGAGGCAAACACTATAAAATGATCCTATTCTAAATTTATCTGCATTCAACTGATTGTTAATATAATGGCAAAGAATATAAATAAATAACTTACACTTTGTTAATTTCTTTGGACTCTGTGAAGGCACTGGCTGGTTATCAGTGTGTGAAAGAGGAACTTCTAATCCCCCTTGCAAGGCCCAGCCTGGGGGAGGGAAGGAATTATCCATTGTTAGTCAAGTAGGAAGCAGCATCAGAAAAAATAAGAAAAGGTAAAAATAACTAATGAGTCCTCAATTCTATCAGGGTGAGATTCTACAATGTAAGACATAGAAGACACTTAAAATGTATCTGCAATTATGTATTTTAGTCAAATCATCTAAGTTTAGTTCCAGCTAGAATTAGACTTCCTTACAGTTTTCAAAGTGGTTTTGAAATAAATACGTAAGTTTTCTTTTCAAACAACTGCAAATAGATAAGGTATAGAAAGAATTTCTAAGGAGTTGGGAGAGAGGAAATAGACCTGCCAATTAGAATCTTGAAACCTTTAAGTATGTTTATACCCCTGGACTCAGTAATCCTATTTCTAGAAATTTATCTTAAGGAAATAATTTAAGTGAAGAAAAAAAAGTACATGTATGATAATGTTTATTGCAGCATTATCTATAAAATGAAAAACTCGAAACAGTAAGGAAGGAATTACGGGAGATAAACGTGACAAAATATTATGCGGTCATTAAAAAGTATCATTATGAATACTCTTAGTAATACTGTTATCACTAAGACATGAAATGTTTGCCCGTAACATGAGAAGTTATTTAGGCTATAATTAAAATACAGCACTAGAAATGAACTTAGATTATCCTGCCTTCCACCTTCCTTGTACAGAAGAGATCATGTGAAGCCCAAGTTCTTACTTAGGGTTCCTAGAACATAGCTCTTTTAACTCAGGGCAGCTCACTTTCCTGTTTACATTGCAGGGGAATAAGAAGGCGAGTGAAGGAGGAAGAGTCCTGTAGTAGGAGGCAGAAGACCAGATTTTGGTTCCCTCTTAATTGTTGACTGCCTGGTGATCTTAAGCAAGACACTCATTAAACAAGTATCAACTGCCTCAGCCATTGCCTGGGAACATCTGTCAGCCTGCAGGCGGGGACCAGAACAGATGCTCTGAGTGGTGAAGAAATACTGTTGATAATGTACTGCCAGGAAAGAAGAAAAGAATCCAGTGCTGCTAGAGATGTGGCACGTTAAGGAGAAAGAGCAGTAGGATTTCACGTGGAGAATGAATCTGTTTGTAAATCTGTGTAACTATTAGGCCAGTGATAATGCATATGAGAGTAATTGTCTTCTAAAATTTTATAGTAAAACATCTGAATTATCCTAGATAAAGTGCCTCTTTATCAAATAATACTGTATTCTTACTTCTAGGCTATTTAACAAATTCTTACTGAGTGCTTACTGAACTATTTATTTTTTGAGCTAAGTTTATGCTGCTGTCACAGAAAGAACAAAGATAAATCACCCCACAGATCGTGCCCTTGAGGTGCTTACAGATTGGATAAAGTATGATAGTCTTGCAGATATAGTATGAACATAGGTATTTTAATACAAAGTACAATGCATTAAGATACTGTTAGGTGTTGTGAGCCATTTTCTCAGGGATAAAATCTACTAGGGGATGGAAGACCCCTGTCTGGGACAGAAGGCAAGATGAACTATGATTATAGCCATGAAAACAGATAGAGCACTATGGGAGGCCAGAGGCTGGAGAAACCACGCAATGGGCAGTACTGAAGAAATAGTCAAGTGTTGGCTGCCATGGAGAAAACACTGGACTGGGAATCTAACACACAGGCTCAAGTCCACGCTCCATTACTGAACATCATAAGTAAAAGCAGCAACACAAGCAATGATGTCTCAGAGGGATCTAAAAATAGTCAATATAGTTACAGAAAATGCTAAGTATTTTGAAGTAAGCTAAGAGATAAGACTGGAAATACAGGCACAAGTTTTATCCTAGAGCCCATGGTCCTTTTTTTTTTTCCCCTCCCAAAGTATTTATTTTAAATCCTCTGCATGTGAAGTCAATAATTCCACCTGCAACAATGCACAACTTCAGGGGCATCATGCATTTTGTGCAACTCAATGATTCTGTGAGATATTATGCTACACATAGGGGATATAAGGACATGCAATAAAGGACATTCTCTGCCTTCATGATTCTTAAAACCTAATGGAAGAGCATAGACATAAATAAGGTCGCTATCAAATAAATGAAACACTGTAAAGATATAACCGGAAATGATGAGTGAGCCAGAAACTGAAGGATGAGGGAAAGATAAAGAGTTGAATAAAGGAGGATAAAAAGTCATGTGGGCAAATGTCTTGGGGCACAAGCACTGTGAAGCATATTTGTCACTGAAAGCAGAGTGCTGACATCAGAATCTGCCTCTTGGAGAAAGAACTCTGGGGGAAGCACGAAGGTGACCTGGGATTTGGGCGGCCTGGTAGGAGGACTCCTGCAGCAGCCCAGGAAACCAAATAAGTCTCTAAATGCCTCTGGGAATAGAGGTAGAAAGGAGGAATGTGAAACTGGAGACATGTTTTAGAAATAGAATTGACAGTACTTAGCAACCAGTGTGGAAGTGGCGAACAAAAGAACTCTGAAGGTGCTGGGTTGGACACAGGCTGGTGGGGCAGGTCAGTAGAGGGAGTCCCTGACATATAAACAAAGCAGGTGACCCTTAGGAAAACACCCTGCCCAGCTTTCTACCACCATCCTCCAGTCCTGCTGCCTTGCCCAGGACGCTGCCGTGGAACTATCCTTGTCTACGCAGAACCCATGGGAAGAGAACACACCAAGCTTGGCTAGATGGAAGAAACGGTATTGCCTGCCCTATGCAGGGGTAACTTAGCAGGGCAAGAGTTTAAAATAAGACCCTGATTTTCTATGTAGAGAAGACTTCTGGGCAAGTCAATGTACTAAGTGTGGGGTTTGGCAGAGGGAGCAGGACAGCAGCTCTTGTTTCACACCTGTCGATATACTCCAGTGGTAATATTTGTTATTTTTTCAGTTGATGGGAGAGACACAGATTTCATCTAGTAGTACTGAAGTTAAATCAATATCTTTGTTGATTTTTGCATCCACATATACATAGTTTTGCTTCACAAAGATAAAGTAAGTCATGAGTGTCTACATGTTCCATAGGCACTTACTGTTAAAAGCTCCAGCAGCATGAAGGCCAAGGTCAAAGAGCTGTGAAGGAAGGAATCGTGAGGAATGAGCAAGAGGCTGAGACCCCACAGCAGGCTCCCGCAACATGAAGCTGGTGCCAGGGCTCCCAAAGGCGGTCTGGCATTCTTGGGTAAATTCACCAGTACCTGAAGAACCAGGACTTAGGAGGTTGTTGAGAAATGAGAATTCCTTCTCAAAATCATCTTCCAGTGAATCTATAGGTAAATCTTTTGCAACTGTTGAGTGAAAATAAAAAGAGAATGGCTTTTTTCTTTTTGAGGAAATGAGAGTAGGACATGGGGCAAATCAAATTTGTTTCATTGTTCTCATACATTAATGTAATTTTTGAAAGTTTTTAAAACAATTTATAATGAACAATTAAACTGATTGGAAGTTTATGAGAAATTATTTCTAATTGCGTAGGTTAGTCTCTAGAAATTGTTCCAAGGACACACATGAGGAAACATTTACTCAAGACAATCTATTAAAATTCAGACTATGGTATTTGAACTAAGAATCACTCCCTTCCTACCACCCTCGCAATTCAGCACAATGGAAATTCAACTCTAGACCTGTGCAGCCAAAAACATAAGGCTCCCTTCTCCCCCCAGTTGTGTTCCCAGGAGGGGCAGGATGTCAGCATTTCCCATCCTGTCCTGAGTAACTTGTTGGCTAAGTCTGGGCAGTGCAGTCAAGAGGTGCAAGCTCCCATTTCCCACCCAGATAACAAGACCACAGTCATAAGATGGAGATTCTGATTTGAGTCTCAAAAGGATGGGGGAGAGGGGCAGAATTTGAAGAAAAAATGGATAATATTTCCCAAATTTCTTGAAAACATCAGTGTACTCATTCAACAAGCTTAATAAAACCCAAGTAGAATCAATATAAAGAGATCCATATCTAGATACATCATAGGCAAACCACTAAAAGTCAAAGAGAAAATCCCCACATTTACAGATTGGAAGAATCAATATTGTCCAGATGGCAATTAACTCCAAATTGATGTATGAATTCAACATAATACCTATCAAAATCCCAGTAGGCTTTTTTGGATAGAAATTGACAAGATGATTGTAAAATTTTTATGGAAATGCAAAGGAGTTAGAATAGCCAAAACAATTTGGGGGGGGAAAAAAAGAATAATGCTATGGGACTTATGCCACCTAATTTCAAAATTTCCTATAAAGCCACAATAATCAAGATAATATGGTACTGGCCAAGGACAGATATACAGATCAGTGGAACAGAAAAGAGAATCCAGAAACACAACCTTACATTTTTTTTTGGTCACTGGATTTTAACAAAAATGCCAAGAAAATTCAATGGAGAAAGGACTGTCCTTTCAATAAATGGTACTGCAACAACTGGATGTGCATATGCAATAAACATAAACAAAAATTAAGGGGTGCCTGGGTGGCTCAGTCGTTAAGCGTCTGCCTTTGGCTCAGGTCATGATCCCAGGGTCCTGGGATCGAGCCCCGCGTCGGGCTCCCTGCTGAACTTCTCCCTCTCCCAGTCCCCCTGCTTGTGTTCCCTCTCTCACTGTCTATCAAATAAATAAATAAAATCTTTAAAAAAAATTAAAAGACTTAACTACCTCACACCATAAACACCAATTAACTCAAAATGATCACAGTCCTACATATAAGAACTAAAATTATAAAACTTCAAGAGGAATACATAAGAAAAAATCTTCGTGACTTTGGGTAGGGAGAGTTTCTAGATATGATACCAAAAGAACATACAAGAAAAAAAATAAGTTGAACTTGATAAAATTTTTAAAATTTTGTGTTTCAAGAGGCAAAATTAAGAAAATAAGATGACTGGGATAAATATTTATGAGTCATATATCTGACAAAGAACTTGCACCAAGAATAAAGAAATCTTGCAACTTAATAATAAGGTAAATAACCCAAATCTGCCTTCGGCTTGGGTCATGGTCCTAAGGTCCTGGGATCAAGCCCCGCATCGGGCTCCCTGCTCCAAGGGAAGCCTGCTTCTCCCTCTCCCACTCCCCTGCTGTGTTCCCTCTCTCGCTGTGTCTCTCTCTGTCAAATAAATAAATAACAAATCTTTAAAAGAAAAAAAAAATAGGCAAATAGGTCTTCATAGATTTGTCAACAAAGAAGATATATGGATGGCCAATAGACACAGGAAAAGATACTCAACATCATAAATCACTGGAGAAATGCAATTAAAGCCACAAATTAAAAGCACTAGAATATACATGTTAAAAAGACAATACCAAATGTTGACAAAGACATGGAAAAACTATACACCTCATTCTTTGCTAGTGGGAATGAAATGGTAGTAGAGCCATTTTGAAAAAACAATTTGGAAGTTCCTTAAAAAGATAAACTCAAATTTACCACATAACCTAAAATTCCACTCCTAGGAATCTAACCAAGAAAAATGAAATCTTATGTCCATACTCGGATAAGTCTTTGAATGTTCACAGAAGCAACATTATAATAGCCAAAAACCGTAAATAAGCCAAATGCCCATCAACTGGTAAATGGATAAATATAATGTGGTATAATACAACCATGAATAAAAAGTAAGGAATCAGAGTTAGCAAAATGCAGCATATACATATAATGGAATATTATTCAGCCTTGTAAAGGAAGGAAATTCTGCAACATGCCACAATATGGACGAACCTTGAGGACATTATGCTAAGTGAAATAAGCCAGTCACAAAAAGACAAATATTATATGATTCCATGTACATGACGTACTTGGAATAGTCAAAATCACAGAGACAGAAAGGAGAATGTTGGGTGTCAGGGGCTGGGCAGAGATGGGGTGATGGGGAATTACTGTTTAATGAATACAGACTTTCAGTTTTATAAAGAAAAGAGTTACAGAGCTGGTTGGTGGTGATGGTTGAATATTATGCATTTAATACCACTGAATTGTACACTTAAAACAAGATGGTAAATTTTATGTGTATTTTACAATTAAAAATTTAAGGGAAAAAAAGTAATGAACTACTGCTATATGCAACACATGGATGAATCTAGAAAAACCTTAGGCTTAACAGAAGACATCTAAAGCCAAACACAAGACTACCTTTTGTACAATTTTGGTCTAGAAAAGGGAAATTTATAGAGACAGAAATCAGATTAATAACCTCCTAGGCCTGAGAGTTGAGAGTGAGGATTGTAAACAAGTATGAGAGAATTTGGGGAAATACTCTAATATTCAGTGTGGTGATTGATGCACAACTCTATAAATTTAATAAAATCACTGAATTTTACATTTAGGATAGGTGATTTTTTTTTAAAGATTTATTTATTTGAGAGAGCGAGAATGAGAGAGAGAGAGTACATGAGAGGGGGGAGGGTCAGAGGGAGAAGCAGGCTCCTCGCTGAGCAGGGAGCCTGATGCGGGACTCAATCCGGGACTCCGGGATCATGACCTGAGCCAAAGGCAGTCGCTTAACCAACTGAGCCACCCAGGCAACCCTAGAATAGGTAATTTTTTAAACTTATATCTCAATAAAGCTCTTAAAAAATCAAGAGATTTTTATACAAGTCTACGCAAATAAATCTGACAATCTAGACAAAATGAGTAATTTGAGAAAAATAAAATTTACTAAAATTGATCCCAGTACATATAGAAAGGTTAAACAGACCAATTTCCGTAAATATTTATCCCAGTCATCTTATTTTCTTAATTTTGCCTCTTGAAACACAAAATTTTTAAAATCTCTCTATTTTTTTGATACAATTTCCATAGAGAAGAAAACACAAAAAAAAGTACCAGGCCTAAATGTTTTCACAGGGAAATCAACAGCAATGCAAAAATAGTAAATAAAATATCAACAAATTAATGCACAGTGACAAAGCGGGACTTATAGCTGGAATGCAAAGATGGTGTAATGTCAGGAAGCCTATTAATACAGTTCATATTAATACGTTTAAGAAAAATCAAATAATTGCTGGCATAGATACTGAAAAAGCTGTTGGCAAAATTCAACAACCATTCCTAATAAAAACTCTTCAGAAATTAGAAATGTATGGATACTTCTTTAACATGACAAAATATATACCGCATATCAAAAGCCAACATCCTAATTAATTCAGAAACATTACAGGAACTCGCACTAAAATCAGGAAATGCCCACCACTATTTAACATTGTTCTGGTGGTAGTAACTAATGCAATTAAACCAAAGAAATCAATTACAGTAACAAGAATTGGTAAAGAAAGAACAGGATTATCTCTATTTGCAAATGACATGTTGGTATACCTGGAAAACCCTAGACAATCAATGATAAAACTAACTCAAACTAAAAAAAATTCAGCAAGGTAGCAGCATATAATATTAACATGCAAAAAATCAATAGCAATTATATACACAAAATAATAACCAGTTAAAAATACAATGGAAAAGGGGCACCTGGCTGTCTCAGTTGGTACACAACATGCAACTCTTGATCTCATGATCGTGAGTTCGAGCCCCATGTTGGGCATAAAGATTACTTAAAATAGATATATATTACACATATATATGTAATGTAAGACATATATATACATATATATGTATAAGAAATATAAATATGCATATAAAAAAACCTCATTTATAATGGCAACAAAAAAATAAAATACTTAGAAATAATAAGAACTGCTCAAATCCTCTATGAAAAAAAAACCATATAAAAGATATACAAGGAAATTTTAACAAATAGAAAAATGTCCCTTGTTTCTGGTCAGGATGTCTAAGCACCCATCAAGCTGTCAGTTTTTCACATTTAATGTGATCACCATAAAAGTAACAATGAGCCTTTTTATGGAGCTAGACAATATGATATAAAGTTTATATTGAAAAATAAACATGCAAGAATAGCTAAGAAAATAAGGGAAAGGATACTAGCCTTACCAGATATAAAAACACAAAAAAAAGTTTCTGTAATTAAAACCACATGGCACTGGTGCATGCACGCATCAATGAAATATAAAGAAAGTCCACAAACAGACCCAAGTACATATAGAAACCTTGTATATGACTGGAAGTTATCTCAAATTCCTATGGCAAAGATAGCATTTAAAAAAATGATAATAAAAGGATGGCCACTTGCAAAACGATAACATTTAAGCCACTGCTAGTACCATATGGCTAAATAAACTCCAAGTGAATTGGAGATCTAAATGTAAAAAATAAAAGTATACAAATACTAGAAAACAGCATAAATGAACTCTTCTAACCTGGGTTTTGCATATGACAAAAATCAAGATCCAATAAAAGAAAAGATTAATAAATTTGACTATATAAAATTAGTTTTAAAATTTACATGCAAGAAACAACTACATGAAAAGTCAAAAGACAAGTGACAAAATGGGGGAAAATATTTGCAACATAAGTGATTGGGAAAGATATTCAAAATAGTATTTACTGAGTGTCTACAACTGCTGGATGGTGGAGGTACACCAGACAGTGAGACAGACACTGTCCTACCAGTCCTCACAGTTACACAGACACGTTTGGACAAGGGCCCAAACATATAAAACAAATAATGACTTCATTTCCATTGTGATGTGCTACAAAATAGAAATAAAGGGTTGTATCCCTGTGTAGAGACCTATACAGGTTTTAATGTTAAGGAAATAATTATTAAATTAAAACTAAAGAATTTTAAATAATAAATTATCCATATATAATGAAATTATAATTTCTTACCATTTTCAGAATTAGAAAACTGAGGTGCTCCAAATTCTCTTATTTGAAAATGCTTTTCCTTGTGATCTTCGGCTGCTGAAACAAAAGCACATAAATGATAAGCTGAATAAGGAGAAATCTAGCATGCATATTTACTGTAATATTTTATAATAATTCGGCCTGGGGCACCTGAGTGGCTCAGTCGTTAAGCGTCTGCCTTCGGCTCAGGTCATGATCCCAGGGTCCTGAGATCAAGACCCGCGTCGGGCTCTCTGCTCAGCGGGAAGCCTGCTTCTCCCTCTCCCACTCCCCCTGCTTGTGTTCCCGCTCTCACTATCTCTCTCTCTGTCAAATAAATAAATAAAATCTTAAATAAATAAAAATCACTCTTTCATATTAAAAATAATAATAATTCGGCCTAAGTGTGCAGTTGACCAAATCAGTTTATAATACATATAAAATGGAGATGTAAAAATTTAAAGAATTACTTTTTAAAAAATCACACTTGTGTGTATGTGTATATATATGTGTATATTTGTACATGTGTATACATGTATATTTGTGTGCACAGATGGTCCCCTACTTATACTGGTTTGACTTACAATTTTTTGACTTTATAATGACGCAAAAGAGATACACATTCAGTAGAAACTGTACTTCAGATTTTGAATTTGATATTTTCCCAGGGTAGTGAGACGTAATACAATACTTTCTTGTGATGCTGGGCAGCAGCAACAAGCCACAGCTCCCAGTCAGCCATGTGCTCACAGGATAAACAACTGATATACTTACAACCTGCTGTACCCATAAAAACATTCTGTTCTCAGTTTCAGCATTCAATAAATTACATGAGATATTCAATACCTAACTATAAAATAGGCTTTGTGTTAGATCATTTTGCCCACCTGCAGGCCAATGTAAGTGTCTGAGCACGTTTAACAGAGGCCAGGATAAGCTATGGTGTTCTTATGTTAGATATATTAAATGCATCTCGACTTACGATATTTGCTCTTTTTTTTTTGGTATAGAAAGAAAATACCTTTTTTATTTTTTTGATTTAAAAAATTTTTTAAATTTTTTATTTTAATTCCAGTATAGTTAACATACAGGTGTTGTATTAGTTTCAGGGGTTCAACTTAATGATATTTTCAATTTACGATGGGTTTATCAGGATGTAACCCCATCTAAAGTTGAGAAAGATCTGTAATACAATATATATAATTTATATATATGTGTGTGTGTGTGTGTGCATACACACACAAATAACTTTATAATACGCATAGGTATTCAGGTCCTTTGTTACATCTATGTCCCCTTGAAAGTTAAGTTTTCACATTCCATGTAAATTGGTACAGCTACTATGGAAAAAAGTATGGAGGTTCCCCCCAAAATTAAAAATAGAACCACCAAATGATCCAGCAATGCCGCGTCTGGGTATTTTATCTGAAAAAACAAAACAAACAAACAAACCAAAACCCACTACCTCGAAAAGATATATGCACCCCCACATTCACTATGGTATTATTTATAATAACCAAGACATGGAAACAACCTAAGTGCAACAATGGATAAACAGGTAAAGAAAAAATATATATATATATACACATACACACACACACAATGGAATATTAATCAGTCATTAAAAAAATGAAATCTTGCCATTTTTAACAACATGGATGGACCTTATAGACATTATGCCATGTGAAATAACACAGAGAAAGACAAATACTGTATGATTTTGCTTATATGTAGAATTTAAAAAACAAAAAGACAAACAAAAACCAAGCTCACAGACCAGATTTGGTGGTTGCAAAAAAAAAATTCTTCCAAAGAAGAATTTACCTAGACCTGAAGAACAGAAGGAAAGGAGATGGAAAATATGAAAGAGAGGCTGGGGATGGGGGGGGGGGGGGGCGCGGGGGGGGCAAAATAGGTAAAGGGGGTCAAAAGGTATAAACTTCTGGTTATAAAATGAGTAATAGGTATGTAATATAGCATGGTGACTAGTTAATAATACTGTATTGCATATTTGAAAGTTGCTGAAAAAATAAATCTCATCACAAGAAAAAAATTTTCTGTGTATGGTGATGGGTATTAACTAGACTTATTGTGGTGATCCTTCTACATTATATACAAATATCAAATCATTATGTTGCAAATCTGAAACTAGTATGTCATTTATACCTCAATTAAAAAAAAGTTTTCACATTCAGAAGCCTATCCCTTCCCTGGTGGACTTGTGTCTAATTCTGTATTCTCTGAAAGTCCATTTTATGTTTTATTCTGCTTGATCTCCGTGTCTCTGCACAATAGATACTTATTTTACGTGCATAGTTGTAAGCAGCTTCTCTGCATTCCTCACCTCCACCAAAGT
Source organism: Neomonachus schauinslandi (assembly GCF_002201575.2). Classification (NCBI taxonomy): domain Eukaryota; kingdom Metazoa; phylum Chordata; class Mammalia; order Carnivora; family Phocidae; genus Neomonachus; species Neomonachus schauinslandi. The sequence goes on from NC_058405.1 coordinate 160,647,228, forward strand.
GAGAGTAGTAGTAATTTCATATGAAGGGAAAGATCAAACATATGTGCTAAAAGACAGCATACTCCCAAAGCTCCCCAGGCAAAAAAATGTTTAAAAAAAAAAAACAAAACTATCTCCAAGGTTGGGGTGTATACTGAGACAAATTATGCCCTATCATTAATTTGGGATCCAGTTGCCCACATAATTTACCTGTACCTCATTTACTACCCAGTATAAACACACAGACCAGAAAAAAAAAGCAAAGAAAAACAAAAACAAAAAGCCCAAGATTTTGACATCTTCAACTATTATCAAGGACACTTTTTAAAGAGATAATGAAATGTAAATGTCTCCTATGTAAAACATGAATAGTGTTGCTGTATAGTGAGCTTAGAGGGTGTAATATGTCTAAAGACAAGGTAGTAATATCTCTACTACACTTTTCTTAAAATTTGATGCTCAATTTGGGATACTACAAAAGAAAATGGAAAAAGTTAAATAAACCAAAGCAATCAAAAGAAAAACAAAATCAAAAGAAAGGTATAAGGAATTCAGTGTTATTTAGCTTTAAGATAAAGAAGCAAAGGATAAATTAAGTTCAAATAGTATAAAGCTGGTTTAAAACTACAAAGGATAAAAAATAGACTATCAGTAAAGATTTCAGTTGAACTTTGGAAAAATCTGAGTATGGGAAAGAGATTCTGGAGGTGGCTAGAGAAGGAAGTGATAGAGGAGAATAAGAATTTGAGGGCAGGGAAAGAATGGGTGACAGACAGTCACACACCATGGAAATTTTGGTAAGCTACAGAAACAGTTTGGGGAATGGAGAGGTACTAAAGGATCTTTAAGGAGATGTTGCTGTATAAGACACAGGCTAATCTCCCTCCTCTCTCTTCCCCAGAAACCTTTAATAATGATCTGCTTTACTCCACATTGCTTTTGGTACTTATGTGGGGTTTGGTTTTCTTTCTTTCTTTCTTTTAAGATTTATTTATTTCTTTAAAAGAGAGAGGGCATATGAGTGTGTGGGGAGGGGCAGAGGGAGAGGGAGAGGGAGAGAAGCAGACTCTGCTAAGCACGGAGCCTAACATAGGGCTCAATCCCATGGCCCCGAGAACAAAATTAAGAGTCAGACACCTAACCAAATTGAGAGAAACCAATAAATAATAAAGACACCCAACCAAGGACTTCAAATATGTGTATTTTTAGATATAGATATGAGACAAAAGGTGAGAAAGAACAAAATACTATAATAACCAACAAGGCAGAGATTTGTAAAAGAAACAAACAGGACTCTTAGAAATAAAAAGTAAGCTTGCTGGGGAGGTGGGAAACTCATATAGATTAAACAGATTAAATGCAAGAAGAGAAAATTAGTGGAAAAACAGACCTGAAGAATTTACCTAGACCTGAAGAACAGAAGGAAAGGAGATGGAAAATATGAAAGAGAGGACAAAAGATATGAAAGATGAATGAAAAGTCCAACATAAGCTTACTGAGGTTCCAGAGGAGGAAACAGAGAAAACAGAGGAGAAGCAATATTTTAAAAGATAATGGTGGAGGTATGTATATTTAGCATATAAGAAAAAAAAGATAATGGCTGAACATTTTCCAGAATTGGTAAAAGACACAGACACAGGAAATACAACTTATACTATGAAAGATGAAAAAAACAAAAAAACCCCTGCACATTTAGACACATTGTACTGAAACAGCAAGAACACCAAAAAACAAACAGCATATCCTAAAAGCAGCCAGAAAGAAAAACCAAATTCACTAAATAATTAGACTAACAGAAGATTTCTCAACAGCCCAGGGAAAGCAGAAAACAATACAACAATATTCACAAGATGGTGAAAGAAAATACCAACCAACCTAAAATTGTTTACCGAGCAAAACTGTCTTTCAAAAATGAGAAATAACAATTATTTCCAGACAAACATAAGCCAAGTTCACCACCATGGCATCTTTAGTTACAGAAAAGGAAAATGAGATCACAATGAAGATCTGAAATATATGAAGAAATAGTAACAAAGGAAAAATACTGGTAATATATAAATAACATTTCTTCATAAAAAGATACTTTTTATTGATTTGTGGGAAGTCACAAAAAGAAATAAAACATTGAAGACTAATAGTTGGTGAAGTGAGATGGGAGTGACTGGGTTTAGTTTAAGATCTTTGTAATATTTTGGGAATACTGAGATAGTCATAAACCTAGCCTTTATTTCAAGTATGTATGATATGGGCACCTGGGTGGCTCAGTCGGTTAAAGTATGCATGATCAAATTCAAGGGAAATCACCAAAAACAGAAATAAGATGTGTAACTTCCAAACTAGTACATGGGAAAAAGGACTAAGAAATCTTTAATAACAAATGAAAAAACCTTAATCAATCCAAATAAGGCAAAACGGGACAAAATAATGGGGTGGAAGAACAAAACAAAGAGAAAACAGAAAATACAAGTCCAAATATAAATCATGACAATAAATGTAAATGGACTAAATTCATCAAACAAAGGAATGACAAACTGATATATGGGGCCTTTAAAACAAAAATCCAGCTTAATTTTATTTACAAGAGCCACACCCTAAGATATAAGAACATGGGAAAGTTGAAAGTAAAAGTGCAGGAAACGGTATACAAAGCAGATACTAACAAAAATAAAACTACTTAAGCTAAGCTAATGTCATACAAAGGAAACTATAAGCCAAGAAGTAGTATTAGGGACAGAAGGGGTCATTATATTGATAACAGATTAATTTGCTAAACAGATATAAGAATTCTAAACTGGAGTGCCTGGGTGGCTCAGTCAGTTGAGTGTCCAACTCTTGGTTTCAGCTCAGGTCATGATCTCAGGGTTGTGAGTTTGGGCCCTGTGTCAGCACAGAGTCTTCTTGCATTCTCTCTCTCTGCCCCTACCCCCACTTGTGCTTCCTCTCTCTCTCTAAAATAAATAAATAAGGGGCTCCTGGGTGGCTCAGTCAGTTAGGTGGCTGCCTTCAGCTCAGGTCATGATCTAAGGGTTCTGGGATTGAGCCCCACACTGGGATCCCTGCTCAGCAGGAGGTCTGCTTCTCCTTCTCCCTCTGCTGCTCCTCCTGCTTGTGTTCTCTTGCTCGCGTGCTCTCTCTCTCTCTCCCTCAAATAAATAAAATCTTTAAAAAAAATAAGTGGATAAAATAAGTAAAATCTTTAACAAAAACATTAAAAAAAAAATTAAAAACAAAAACATTTAAACTTATATACAACCATCACTCCAAAATCCTCAAAGTATATAAAGAGAAAAACTGCAGGAAGAATGAAAATCCACCTCAATAGCAGAGATTTCAAAACACATTTCTCAATTATTGATACATCAAGTAAATTAAAAATTAGTAAAGATACAAACGACTTAAAGCAGCACAAATAATTAGCTTGATGTAATACTTATATAGGCTCCTGCATTCAACAGTTAGAAAACACATCAAGCATATGGAATATTTAGAAAATTCGTCCACTTCTTAGTCCATAGAGAGTGTCCCAATAATTTAAAGAATCAGTATGACAAGGTTACATTCTCCGACCATAATGGTTTAAGTTTAAAAATCAATGACAGGGCGCCTGGGTGGCTCAGTTGGTTAAGCGACTGCCTTCGGCTCAGGTCATGATCCTGGAGTCCCTGGATCAAGTCCCGCATCGGGCTCCCTGCTCGGCGGGGAGCCTGCTTCTCCCTCTGACCCTCCCCACTCTCATGTGCTCTCTCTCTCATTCTCTCTCTGTCAAATAAATAAAATCTTAAAAAAAAAAAATTAAAAAAAAAATCAATGACAAAAAGATTAATTTCAGTATCTCCTTAATTTGGCAATTTCAGAAACACAATTTAAAATCACTCATGGCCATAGATGACAGAAGATATAATGAAAAGTTTAAAACAATTTAAACCAGATTATAATGAAAATACTATATATCAAAGTTTATGGACATCCATACAATGGATTAAGCAATAAAAAGGAAGTACCAACACAAGTTGTGTCATGGATGAAGCTCAGAAGTGTTATATGAAGTGAAAAAAATCAGATACAAGAAGAACACATATTACATGATTCTAGCTATATGAAACGTCCAAAAAAGGATTAGGAGTGAAAATGGGGATTACAGCAAACGAGTGTGAGGGATCTTATTACTGAAAGGATGAAAATGTTCTAAATCTGACTTACAGAGATGGTTGCAATGCTCCATAGTAACTAAAAATTACTGACTTATACAACTGAATGAGTTTCATGATAAAGAAAATATACCTCAATAAAGTTTTTTAAAAAAAACTTGTGGGAGGGGCGCCTGGGTGGCTCAGTCAGTTAAGCGGCTGCCTTTGGCTCAGGTCATGATCTCAGGGTCCTGGGATCGAGCCCCGCATCAGGCTCCTTGCTCAGTGGGGAGCCTCCCTCCCCCTCTGCCTGCCACTCTCCCTGCTTGTGCTCTCTCTCTCGCTATCTCTCTCTCTGTGTCAAATAAAAATAAATAAAAATAATAATAATAAATAAATAAAAACTTGTGGGATACAGAAAAAGGGAAATTTTTAGACTTAAAAAAACAAAAATAATAGAGGAAGAAAATAATGAAGATAAGAACTAAAAATTAATGAAACAAAGATTCAATAGACAGGTTTAACAAAACCAAAAGCTGATTTGTTGAAAGAATAAATAAACCTTTAGCAAGATTAATTAAGAAAAAAAGAGAGAAGGAACAAATATTTGGAAATAAAAAGTAGACATAACGGGGCACCTGGGTGGCTCAGTTGGATGAGCATCTGACTCTTGATTTTGGCTCAGGTCATGATCTCAGGGTTGTGAGACTGAGCCCTGCATTAGGCTCCAAGCTCAGTGAGTAGTTTGCTTGGGATTCTCCCTTCCCCTCTCCCTCTGCCCCTCCTCCCACTTGTGCTCTTTCTCTCTCTCTCTCAAATAGATAAATAAATAAAATCTTTTTTAAAAAAAGTAGACATGGGGTGCCTGGGTGGCTCAGTCGTTAAGCGTCTGCCTTTGGCTAAGGTCATGGTCCCAGGGTCCTGGGATCGAGCCCTGTGTTGGGCTCCCTGCTCCGCGGGGCGGGAAGCCTGCTTCTCCCTCTCCCACTCCCCATGCTTGGGTTCCTTCTCTCACTTTGTCTCTCTCTGTCAAATAAATAAATAAAATCTTTAAAAAAATAAAATAAAATAAATTCTAAAAAAGTAGACATAATTACTGATACAGCAGTTTTTAAAGATTGAATAATGCTACAAATGAATGGTGAAACTACAACAATATCCATTATATTTCATCTGGGCCTTTTAAAAATATGCCCTCTACTTGAGTATGGGATTATATATGCACAAGAAGCTAACCTTTTGAACATATACTTGAAGCTATGTTAGGTATACAAGTCCATGATTATTATGGTTTATCAACATGGTCTGTATCTATGTGTACACTTAAAAATGCCTCTTGCATTAACAGTACACCTATTGTGTAGTTTATGTAGTTTATAAGTATCTCTAGTTTTGATATCTCTGTAAGGTAGGAGTATATGACTCATATTTCAGATGAGAAAAATGAGAGAGGTAAATGACTTGTTTTTAAAAGCTGGCATTCAAACCCTGATTTTCCTGGCTCCAAAGCTGCACTGATTGAATATATACTGATTGTATACATAATATGTATTTATAAAAAAAAAATAAGAACATTTATTGAAGTGTGAGGAAAAGCTTGAAACTTAATCATACCACCCTGTGAAATAAATGTCTACATTAAAAGCCCTTATCTTAGAGAAAATCAAAATTCCCTAAAGAAAATAAGTAGACCTTTTAATTAGGTACTGCTAGAAAGCTAACTCATTGCTGAGTATAGCCTCCAGTCCCACCTGACCAGGAAGCCTGGACTGAGACCCTGGGAAGTTACAGAGCATATCCTACCACCCAACCAGAAAGAGAGACAAGTCAGCAGCCCCAGCCAAGTATGAAGCATAACCTCCTGCCTAGCTCACCAGGAAGCCCTAACAGTGACCCTGGGGAGCATCACAGCCCAGCTTACGGTGCTGCCTAGCAGCAAACTCCAGTCTATAGCCCTGCCTGGCACTGAAGCCACGCGGATGGCCATGCTCAATTGTTGAGCACAGCCTGCAGTCTCACCCAAGCAGGGAGCCCAGTCAGTGATCCCACTCAGTTGTAAAACACAGTCTCAAGCCCTGCCCAATCATGCAGTAAAGCATGAGGCCCACTCAACTAGGAAGTATGGCCAGCAATCTTGCTCAACAGCAGAGCACAGCCACCGTCCCACCTGATTTAGAACCCAGCCTCTGCAGTCCTGCTAGTTGCAAAGCATAGGCTGAGGCCATATCAGACCATGAAGCCCTGCCTGAAAAAAGAGGCTTGGCAGTGGCATCATTTGATCAGAGATGACTGTGAAGCCCAGCTAGTGACCCTGCCTGACCTCAGAGCACAGCCCTTTCCCAGGGATCCCAGCCGACAGCACCACTTAAACACAAAATACAGCCAGTGGGCCTCCCCCAACCTCAGAGCATGAGCAGCAGCTTTGTCCAGTCACATACAACAACACATTGTAATCACATTGTCAAAAGACAAAGACAGAATTTTTAAAGCAGCAAGAAAAAAGTGACTTCTAACATATGAGGGAGCCCCTATAAGACTGTAAGCAGATTTCTCAGGAGAAACTTTGTAGGCCAGGAGAGAGCAGTATGATATATTCAAAATACTGAAAGAAAAAAACTCAGTGAAGAATACTATACCCGGCAAAGCTGTCCTTCAGAAAGGAAAGAGAGAGAAAGCCCTTCCCAAACAAATGAAAGTTGAGAAAGTTCATCACCACTAGACCTCCCTTACAAGGAAGGCTAAAGGACATTCTACAAGCTGAAATGAAAGGATGTTAAATAACCTCATAAAACTGCACAAATGTGTACAACTCATCAGTAAAGGTAAATATATACTCAAAGTCAGATTCTATAATATTGGAAGAGTGGTGCATAAATCACTTTCAACTCTAGTTTAAAAGTTAAAAAAAACAAACATTAAAAATAACTATAACTACAATAATTTGTTACTGGATACACAATAAAAAATATGTAAATGATAACATTAATAACCTAAAATGTGAGGGGGAGGAAAGTGTAGAGTTTCCATATGCTATTGAAGTTCTTATCAGCTTAAAATAGGACATTATAAATATAGATCATAAATGCATACAGAATTACTCAACCATAAAAAAGAATGAAATCTTGCCATTCATGACATGATGGACCTAGAGGGTATTACAATAAGTGAAACAAGTCAGAGAAAGACAAATACTGTATGATTCCCCTTATATCTGGACTCTAAAAAAAAAAAAAAAAAAAAGACAAAACAAAACAAACAACAACAAAAAGAAACACACATGAATATAGAGAACCAGTGGTCGCCAGAGCAGAGTGGGGTGGAGGCAGAGGCAACATACATATCCAGTACAAACTTCCAGTCATAAAATAGATAAATCACGAGAATGGGAAGTACAGCACAGGGAATACAAATAGTAATATTGTAATAACTTTGCAGGATGACAGATGGTGACTACACTTATCATGGTGAACATTTTGTAATGTCCATAACTGTCAAATCTCTGTGTTGTGTACCTGAAACTAATATAGACTTTTATTTATTTATTTATTTGACAGAGAGAGAGAGAGAGAGAGAGAGAACAAGCAGGGAGAGTGGCAGGCAGAGAGAGCAGGAGAAGCAGGCTCCCCACTGAGCAGGGCTCAATCCCAGGAACCTGGGATCATGACCTGAGCCAAAGGCAGATGCTTAACTGACTGAGCCATCCAGGCGCCCCCAATACCTGAAACTAATATATGTTAACTATCCTTCAATTAAAAAAAATACTAGGGAAAAAACTCCTTGACATTGGTGTTGGCAATGATTTTTTTGCATTGGACACCAAAAGCACAAGAAACAAAAGCAAAAATAAAGAAGACTACATCAAACTAAAAATCCTCTGCACAGCAAAAAAATAACAACAAAACAATCAACAATCAAAAATCCCAATCACACTGGCCTACAGAATGAGTAAAATACTTGCAAATCATCTATATGATAAGGGGTTCCTATCCAAATCTGTAAGGAACTCATAACTTAATAGCAAAAACAAACAAAATAACCTGATTAAAAATGGGCAAAGAACCTAGGTACACATTTTTCCAACCAAAGAAGACATATACACAACACCACTCATCAGGGAAATAGAAATCAAAACCACAGTGAGCTATCACCTCACACTTGTTAGGATGCTGGTATCAAAAAGATAAGAGATAGCAAATGTGGGATAGGATGTGGAGAAAAGGGAACACTTGTGCCCTGTTGGTGGGAATATAAATTGGTGTAGCCATTATGGAAAGCAGTATGGAGGTTCCTCAAAAAATTAAAAACAGGGGCGCCTGGGTGGGCTCAGTCATTAAGCGTCTGCCTTCGGCTCAGGTCATGATCCCAGGGTCCTGGGATCGAGCCCCACAAGGGGCTCCCTGCTCAGCGGGAAGCCTGCTTCTCCCTTTCCCACTCCCACGCCCCCCTGCTTGTGTTCCCACTCTCACTGTGTCTCTCTCTGTCAAATAAATAAATAAAATCTTTAAAAAAAAAAAAAAATTAAAAACAGAACTACCATATGCTCCAGCACTTCCACATCTGGGTACATATATCCAAAGGAAATAAAATTACTATCTTGAAGAGATATCCGCATCCCCATGTTCACTGCAATATTATTTACAATGGCCAAGACATGGAAACAACTGAAATGTCCATCACAGATAAATGGATAAAGAAAATGTTATATATATACATATATAAAATAGAATAGAATTGAATATTATTTACTCATAAAAAAGAAGGAAATATTATTTACTCATAAAAAAGAAGGAAATCCTACTATTTGCAATAACATGGATGAGTCTGGAGGACATTACACTAAGTGAAATAAGTCAGAGAAAGACAAATACTATATGATCTCACTGAAATGTTACATCTTAAAAAGTCAAACTCAGAAAGAGAAAGTAGATTGGTGGTTAATAGGGCCTGGGAGGCAGGAAAAAACGGTGGAATTTGGTCAAAGGGTATAAACTTCCAGCTAAAGATGATTAAGTTCTGGGGATCTAATGTATAGCATGGTGACTATAGTTAACAATACTGTATTACATACTTGACAGTTGCTAAGAGAATAAATTTTAAATGTTCTTGCCGCCAAAAGATACATAGTAACTATGTGCAGTGATGCATGTATTAACTATGTTTATAGTGATAATCATTTAGCAATATGTACGTATATCCTCACACTGTACACCTTAAACGTACAGTGTTGTATGTCAATTGTAACTCAGTAAAGCTGGGGGGAAAAGAAATCTAACTCAAAAGTGTTTATATAGAAGAGATTTATAAATTGACTTAACATGTTTTTTAAATGAATGGATATTCATACAATCTGTTTTAAAAGGTTGTGACAAACTGTTTTGACATTTCAAATGTGATCATTTCACATTTTAATGAATTTACCATCTTACCTGGTTCATTTCCCAAGCTCACTTCCTCATCTGACAAAACTAACCTAAAGTAAAAACCAAAAACGCAAAGATTTTGGTTAAAATATACTTGGGACTCATATTCTACAGTTGTATATGGTTAAAAAATATTTTTAACTGAGATGACATATAAAATAGTTGTCTTGTAGATAGATCTAAAATCTGAGACAGAGCGCCTGGCTGGCTCAGTTGGTTAAGCGACTGCCTTCAGCTCAGGTCATGATCCTGGAGTCCCGGGATTGAGTCCCACATCGGGCTCCCTGCTCAGCAGGGAGTCTGCTTCTCCCTCTGACCCTCCTCCCTCTCGTGCTCTCTCTCATTCTCTCTCTCGCAAATAAAAAAAAAAAAATTTATAAAAATAAAATCTGAGACAAATGTCACTTCTTCTCTAGATCTACATAGACTATGAAAATGATCCTTCATCCCTTATTCTTTCAACAACAGTTACTGAGTACTGATGAAGCACCAGGTACCGTGTTCAGTATTATAGCCACCGTGTTAAGTACCACATCATAGAGAACATCTGTCACCAAAGTCACGGAGTATGAGGTTTAGTTTTCAAGCACTGAAGCATTTGCTCAATAATACCTGGGATCTAAATAGAGGGAATGAAGAATTGCAGAAAAAATGGAGTACTCTATTTTGAACAGCAAGGTGACATTTGCAAAAGAAGATACATTTGCCTAAAATATTCTCAGTCAATACTAACTTTGGATATTTATATCATCCATGTGCAAGAAAAATTTGACAAAGAAGTTGAACATAGATTTAGGCATTATTCCTGGGGTGTAACCTCACAATTCTAGTATTAGAGGCTGTTTTTAATAAATCTTTAAAGATATGTAAAAAGCAATACAGGTAATCCCCTGCTTTTCAAAAGCTTGCATTATGCTTCTACAGAAGACCTACGTTAGTACCCACCTTTGCTAACTGAAAGAAGCCCAAAGGGGATTTTCACTTTTACAAAAAAGGCAAAAAGCAAAAACAGCGTTAAGTGTTTGTTTTGCAAGGAGCCCTTTTAGAGGCAGCGTGCACACTGAGCAGCGACAGCGGCCCCACCAAGCTCCTTCCCTGGGAGCGACACTTGGCATCTCCGCGCTAAGCCGCTACAGCTCTGAAGTGTGTCTGTGCGCATCTGTGCTTTATCTCCATTTATTTTGTGCATACATTAGCAAGATGTGTGCTACGGTGTCAGAAAAACCTGAGAGAGGTTATTTTTTGGGTCTAGGAATACTAAAAAAAATTTTCACAAAAATTAATGGTAATTGCTTCTTTGCCTTACACTGTACTGGCTTATGAAATATTTCATTGGGACCTTCACTTTCAGATAGCAGGGGAAACCCATACAGTATTTATTTGCAAAAAACACAAAAATAAACCTACAGAGCAAATAGATACTAATGACTTGGAATGAAATTTCCAATGACAGCATATATACATGGGTTTTTAAACAACTTAGATGGAAGAGAAAGTAAAGTGCTTTGGACTCTGTTGGTTAACTCAAAAGGTAGTTCTCATAATGCTGAAGATGCATGAGAGGATTTTGAATAAAACTTACATGAAATGTGATAATGGAAAAAATTTACTAAAATGAATATATTTCATGTAACAGGATTGTAAATGTCAATGGATAAGTTTCATTTATAACTATACATTTGATTAATCTACATCTAAATTGTTTACATATTCAAGTTAGCCAAAAAATTTGTTTGGATTTCCCCATAGAGAAAAGAGGGACATGCTTATATCCTGAATCACCTTCCACTCAGCAATATATGGTTTGTCACAGTTCAAGTCTTATTTCTGGGTTTGTTACTACACTCAGTGCAATCTAGTTAAAATGAGAAGTGGCAGCTCTGAAAGGAAAACAAGGGTACGATATAATAAAATGGAAAGAGGCAACATAAAGGATGTGCATGGCAAGAACCCCCATTTTCAGGTAACCAGCCCCAGTCCCATTTGTGTTGCTCTAGAGACAGATTTTCAATAGCTTCTGTTTCATAGCTGCTGGCACTTGTCCCTTTCTCTTTCAAGCTGGCCCTTCTGGGATTCGCTAGGTAGAGGCTCTTACTACAAAGCTCACTCTCCCAAACTATAGAATTTGGAGTTATCACCCCAATCTGTTCTGTACTCTTATCATCAACTTTGCCTGCCGTGTTTAAAATAGGGGGAAAAATAAGGCTTCAAAACAAATGTTTAATATTAACTGGAAAAATGGGGCACCTCGCTGGCTCAGTCGGTAGAGCACCTGATTCTTGATCTCGTGAGTTCAAGCCCCATTCTGGGCACAGAGCTCACTTTAAAAAAAAAAATCCCTTAAAAATACTAATTGGGAAAATGACATAGAAATAAATATTCAGGGGCGCCTGGGTGGCTCAGTTGGTTAAGCGTCTGCCTTTGGCTCAGGTCATGATCCCAGGGTCCTGGGATCAAGCCCCACATTGGGCTCCTGGCTGAGTGAGGAGCCTGCTTCTCCCTCTCTCTCTGCCTCTCTCCCTGCTCATGCTCTCTCTGTCTCTGTATCTCTGTGTCTCAAATGAATAAATAAAAAATCTTTAAAAAAAAAAAAGAAAGAAATATTCAGTAAGTCAGAAAAGAAACAACTCTTTCCAAGTATATTCTGTATTAGTATCCACAGTTTCCAAATATATCATATATCATGTATCATTATCCATAACACCATACTTCTGCCTGCTTACTTATTGAGGTTTTCAGTGAGAGAATTGTTTTCTATTTGTTCTTTGTGGTCTTCGGTAAGCTTGCTTGGAGTGTCTTGTAGTTGCTAAGGACAAGAAATTCAATGTTAAGTAGATGGAATCTGTTTCTCTCTTTGTGCAAACAAAATGAAAATAAAAATTTTAAAGAACAACATAAAATAGGGATAATTATGAAGGAGACTAGAGAGTGAGAGATATGGGAAAAATATGCTAATGTAATTTGAACTAAGCCCTGTGTCCCTGTTTATCCTGGTGTCTATGGCAACCATACAGCCTGTGACACGGGCTAGCCACAGGGTTTCCAAGTCTGTCATATGCCAAGGAAGACACACTGTGTTTCTGGCTTTGACTGCAATGCTCTAAATACGGCTAAAGATTTTCAACTTCATCTGAACAGAAATTAGATATTAAATTTGCCTAAAAACACAGTATGCTATCCAGTGAAACACTGATATAGAAAAAAATAAAAAACCAAAACATACACACAACAAAAAACATAAAGACTAATACAAGGGTATCTATTAGACTAGAAGATGCTATGTCAGAACATAACTTAAAAATCCATACCAAGCCCCAGGAATACACAGGTGCAAGATATGAATCTATCACAGATAACACATACAGTTTGAGTAATCTCAACAATAACATTTTCAAGCTCTATTTAAAATAAGGCAGAGGGGCGCCTGGGTGGCTCAGTTGGTTAAGCGACTGCCTTCGGCTCAGGTCATGATCCTGGAGTCCCGGGATCGAGTCCCGCATCGGGCTCCCTGCTCGGCAGGGAGTCTGCTTCTCCCTCTGACCCTCCTCCCTCTCATGCTCTCTGTCTCTCATTCTCTCTGTCTCAAATAAATAAATAAAAAATCTTTAAAAAAATAAAAATAAAAAAAATAAGGCAGAATGATAAGTTCAAAGGCACTGAAACCTAGCCTACCCAAATTAGAGAAATGATTACCATGGTGTGACTCTGCTAGATAAGCCATATGCAAAGGCTGACAGGAAGATATGCAAATGTTAAAAACCTGAGAGTACCTTTTACATGTAGGCATTACAGAAAAAGCTGATCTAATACAGTACAGTAGTCTCTTAAGCTGGAATCACCCATAATTTTTGCACCATGAATCACATCTACAACATGAGTATAAAAGTAAAGCAAGGAAATTTTTAACTTCTAAAACTGTCAGGTAGGTAGGTACTCTGGTTGTTTTTGAAAACCAATAACCATTTTCCATTGCTTGTTCCTCCGAAGTTTTTCTTTTCCATAACTTTTTCTTATCTCGTTTCCATTTTAATTTTCTTTTCTCTTGCTCGCTCTTTTACTCCCCGCCAACCCCACCCAATATCTTGAGCCCACCAGCAGTATTCTCATATTTGTTTAGTGTTGCTGGTAGCACTTGGAATCAGGGAAGTACAGAAAAACGACTGGTTGAAGGAATGTAGAAAAATGTTTCCCAATATTTTGTAAATTCAAAGTTAGGCTTAGTACAAAGTAGTTTCAATATCCAAATGAAGTATAATATATCTAACAAAAGAGCATGGAAAGAAATGTACCTTGAGAGCTACAAAATCATATGGATGGAAGCCAGTACAGGCCCCATGGATCTGGGACATCAATCGGGCTGTTTTCTCCCAGAATCCAAGCAGTGTCCTCTGCAGAAAAAGAAAGGTTGTCACTACAGTTATGATTTTTTTCCCTGCTATTTTTCCTCACTAGTGTAGATAGATGAATGGTTGCTGAATAATAAGCAGTAGGAAGTAAAATCAATTTCCAAGTTTGAGGAACCAGAAAGCAGTGTAAATAGTAATTCTGCATAAGAACCGGCATCTATCAGCATATATATGTGCCTATCTGTATACAGCACTGGAATGTACACTGGAGTCAGCCAGAGAGTAATGCTAGTAGATTAGAACACCTTCTGAAGAGTCCAAAAGAGAAATGTTAAAAGCACAAAAATACCATATTTATATTAGGGGTATATATGTAGATCTTTATGTTGGTAAGCATATATAAACCTTTATTAATTGGGAAAAATAGTATGTACCACTAACTTTAGTCTTTCATTTAGGGCACGAGAAAGACCAAAAAAAAAAAAAAAAATGTGTTCTCAAGCCAACTCAAATAATTGGACACTTCCCTTGGTGCTTCAAAGTTTGTATTCAAAGTGGGCTGAGTGGAGAGAATAAAGGAGAACTGAACTAACAGCTATTGTGTTTCAGGTGTATGCTACATGGGTTTGCAGATACTTTTATTTTTAAGTGCATCCTTTCTTGACTCCTGAATTCCACAGGACTGAACCAAAGCAGGTAGATTTCCTACAAGGCCCAGTGAATGTCCATTCCCTGTAGTTTATTATTCTTATCTTATGTAAATACAGTTGATTCTGTTTTGCCATTCACGAATACATGTTAAAATCAGTCACTGCTACTAATTAACATCTGCCTTACTCACTGCATGCTGTTTATGTGTGATTTGGGGTAGCAGAAGCACAGGTGAGACCGCTGACGTTAAAGTGGTGGGAGACGGCGACTTGGCAGAACGAAAACATGGGACCCAGCATGAGAAAACTTAAGTTTTTAGCCCAACACTGTCATTTACTTTAATTCTCCTAGGTTTCATTTCCCTGAGCTACAAAATGACAGAAACGGTTTAAACTATTGGGCCACAGCATCTCTGCTTCAAATGAAACTGTGTGTAGAAGTTCAAAGTGGAGTAGTTCTGGGTGAACCAGGGTTAGTGAGCTGTGAATTCTGCCTCAACACCCCCCACTCAAACCTAGATGGCCCCAAAGTCTCCCTCTCCTAGGACACCAAGGAGAATAACATGAAGATACAGGACTAGGCAATCCCGAAGGTCTTTTTCAGTCTAGAATTCTATGATTCTCTGACTGTCATAACCTCAATAAATCCATTTTCAAAGTCAAAAGAATCTGATTAATTATGCAATTTTTAACACCCTTTAGACAACTTTTAAAAAGGAATCTCACCACTCATCTTTACTTCAAGGACATGCTGACCATGGAGGTGGGTACCTGGTAGGTAGTGAGGGAGTGAGATAACATATTGCAGCGACTAGCTCCAAGTAAATCCACTTTCTGACAAACATCCATCTTTAACTTGTCAAAAGAAGCTTTGCTATTTCTCACTTGGATCTGTACCTGCAACCACAATAATATTTATTATTATTACTGATAATACAGACATACCATACAGGCTCATGATACATATTTTCAGACAAATGAAATTGTAATAAAGAAGACTAATTCTCTTTCCTTGTATTATTATTTCATGATTAATGGTAAAGATTTTGGCTATTTTTAGTAATTGTAGGAGATTCTTTCTAGCAGATATCTTTATGCTGAGAAAGTATGCAGTGATAAATGGAAAGTATATAGTTAAGAAGAAAAAACCCCACAGATTCCAAATAAAAAGAAATATCCAAAACCACTGATGGGTAATATTTAGCTAATAGAAGAATGAATGGAAAGGGGACATAGTTAAAGTGTTGAGAAGCAGTAATAATAATTCTGAATCATGGAGATACATTTATAAATTTAAATATAGGTCTATCATATTTCTTACACTTAAGGTAAGTCATATGTCACCAAGTGGCATGAATATTCAACTTTTAAATATACTTATTCAGTCATTCAACAAGTATTTATAAGGTATCTATTATGTGCCAGGCACCGGGATATTGTGGTGAAGAAAACAATGTTCTTTCCCACCATCCCTGAGTGGGGAGGCACAGGAAAAAACAGTAGTAAATAAATACATAAGATAATCTCAAGTTGCAAAGATAACATATAAGTGAAAAGAAATGACTGCTTTTGGTAAGATGATCAGGAAGCCTTTGATGAGCTCATGCAAGATGTTTGAACTGGGACAGAAAGATGATAAGCGAGCCATGCCAGGATTCTGAGAAGAGCATTCCAGGCTCAGGGAAAAGCAAGGACAAAAGTACTGGGCGTGGGAGGTGGGTGAAGAGCTTAATATGTTTGCAGAACAATACGGAATAGGCTAGAACATATTCCTTCCTGGGGCACGGAAAGGGCTAGAGTATAGGAAGTGCAAGATGTGGCTGCACAGGGACCAGAAACCAGACTGTGCAGGGCTACCTGGGTCCAGATAAGTTTAGAATCCATTCTTTTTTTTATTAAAATTTAGGTGAAATTCAGATAATATAAACTTAACCATTTAAAAAATATATAATTCAGTGACATTAGTGTATTCACAATGTTGTCTGACAACTCCCTTGGATTGTATTCTAATTGTCATGGACTATAAAGGGGAAAGAATAACAGGTTTCTGTGGCGTATACGGCTGGTAGAGAGGCTCCATCAATAAATATGATTTGTATTATATGTACTCTAAATATTTATGAAGTGAAGGAGTGAATTTTATTATTTATATATTGTAAATTTAGGGGATACAATTCATAAGTAGTTTATTTAGCAAAAACATAAGTCCATACATACTTTAAAGGTCTGTGGTCAAACTATGTATTGTAGCAAAAGAAGAATCTGATAATCTTCACTTTTTCTTATAATAATCGAGTTACCTGAATTTTTACTTAAATTATTTTTTCCTCACTAATAAATTATTTCCCCCTCCTGCAAACAAATCCCAGAGGCCAGGGAAACAACATTTAAAGGGTAGTGACAGCTACTGTGAGAGGGATTAAAAAAAAAAAATTAATAGAAAAGGTTGATGGGGTGGGGATGTCACTCAAAGAACTAAAAAAGAAAAAGTGTAATAACCTTTTGTACTTCAAAGATCTCCAAGCAACCAAGAATTTATAATATAATGTGTTTCAAAATTAGCCTGATATTTTATGATCTTGATTCAATTATTCTGTGTAAGTTCAATAGGTTTATATATCAAGAAAAGGAAAGGGAAGGGATTTTCATACTTTTCTGAACTTTTCCATTTGTTTTAGGGTGTCTGGGTCCAGTTCTTGGGACACATCCTTCATCCACAGCAGGGCTCCTCTGTATTCTGTGCGCGCTTGTTCCATACGATTGATTGTCATCAAGGTATCAGATACCGCCCTTTGACTGAATGTTTCTACTTCTTGCTTAAGACGAGACAGAGGAGTATACAGGGCCAATCTAATGGCAGAGAGGTAAAAACCAGAGGGATGTACATCCCATAAACAAAACAAAATAAAAACAAAGGTTTAAAACCATAAAGCATATCTGCTGTCAAGATGAGTCTAGGGGCGCCTGGGTGGCTCAGTCATTAAGCGTCTGCCTTCGGCTCAGGTCATGATCCCAGGCTCCTGGGATCAAGCCCCGCACCGGGCTCTCTGCTCAGCAGGGAGCCTGTTTCTCCCTCTCCCACTCCCCCTGCTTGTGTTCCCTCTCTCACTGTGTCTCTCTCTGTCAAATAAATAAATAAAATCTTAAAAAAAAAAAAAAAGATGAGTCTATAAAATAGGAAATTATTAAGATGCCTAAGGAACTTTAGAAAGCAAATAAAGATCATATAGCCAACTTTGAATTGCTAATAATGATGTGTCTATCTCTCTCCCTTTTCTTATTTTAAGAAATATATTATTTTTGCAACATTTTGGATGTTAATCCATGTATAAATAACCTGCCAAGTAAATCTGCCATTTAGAAAAGAGTTCCATGGGTAAAAGAGACCCTGTATTCACAAAACATAATCCCATAAATAGAAAGCCTTTCATGTGACAAATTGAGGTAAAACCTAAGCATAGAAAAGCAGATAAAATGCTAGAAGAACTAACGAGTGTTGAGTTCTCAGCAGCTGAGGATGAGGACAAAAAAATCAAGAATTTAAAAAACAAATCAAACCCAGCTCCTCTAGTCTGCGTTTTTGACTTAGTGGCACTGAAGGGCCTTGTACTGAGTGTTCCTTAATGATGGGCTTTTGCACTGATGTGGTGTTTCAGAATAAAGCCACTTAATTTATACGTTGTCATTACAGGTCTGATAAGACCTGTTTTTATTTTTCTTCTGAAAATGCAAAGATTTTGGCTGTATTTAGTAAATGTAGGAGATTCTTTGCAACAGGTATCTTTATCTTAAAAATCTGTAAAAGTGATAAATGCCAAATAATTAAGAAAAAATGCTCTCTGCTTAAAAAGAAGAAAAGTTCTAGGGGTGCCTGGGTGGCTCAGTCGTTAAGCGTCTGCCTTCAGCTCAGGTCATGGTCCCAGGGTCCTGGGATCGAGCCCCGCATCGGGCTCCCTGCTTGGTGGGAAACCTGTTTCTCCATCTCCCATTCCCCCTGCTTGTGTTCCCTCTCTCGCTGTGTCTCTCTCTGTCAAATAAATAAATAAAATCTTTAAAAAAAAAGAAGAAGAAGAAAAGTTCTAATGTAATCCTAGATAGTAAAGTATCCAAAAAAAGAAAGAAAATAATTAAAATATACATATTTTTATATGTATGTACCTGTTATATTAGACCATATAAGAAATTTAAATGTAGGCTTAAAGCCTATTTCTAGGAATTAAGCAACCTACAATGTCCATTTTTAAGTAATTCTTTTACATACACAATAAATAAGAGTTAGGCATCAAAACAATTATATGCTGTAATATATCTCTCTTTTAACCCTATACTGGAATGATCAGTAATCTTTACAGATATTAGAAACATAGGTCAAGGGGTGCCTGGGTGGCTCAGTCATTAAGTGTCTGCCTTCGGCTCAGGTCATGATCCCAGGGTCCTGGGATCAAGCCCCCATCAGGCTCCCTGCTCGGCGGGAAGGCTGCTTCTCCCTCTCCCACTCCCCCTACTTGTGTTCCCTCTCTCGCTGTGTCTCTCTCTGTCAAACAAATAAAATCTTTAAAAAAAAAAAAAAGAAACATAGGTCAAAACTATCATGTTGACTATAGATTTAAGGACGATGTAAAACATAGTAAACCTTTGCTTGGCTGAAGAACAGAGTGCCTTGCCAGTAGCATCCATCATTTTACCAGCTTGTGTTGTATCCCGTTCTGCTTGAAACTTTAAAAAGAGCCCCAGTTCATTTTCTTCCTCTGATATAACTAGGAAAAAATTACAGTATAGTTAATTGTTTCATTTCATCATTTGTTTAAAACACACAACTAAAACTCTCACAGCAATAATTCTCTATATGTAAGAATTACTTGGGGGAAGGAGAGGCTTATTTTAAAAATGCAAATTCCTGGGGCTCTACTTCCAGAGATTCTGATTATATAGGTCTTGGGATCTGCTTCCTCCCACCTACAAGTGCTCCAGATGGTTTTGATGTAGTGAATTCATGGACCTTGCTTTTGGGAAAGGCTGATCTTTAGTGGAAAAAAAAAAAAAAAAAAGATTCCAAAATCACAAAACCACAAATGATGCATTAGCAATTGTGCAGACATGCATTTTAGGATCATTGCCTCTTACAAAGTATTTGTATCCTATTTAAACTTAACTTAATCTTGACTCCCACCCTGGCTCAGTATCCCAGGCCCACAGACATCCACAATTTTACTGAAACCCTAAGTTGTCATGTAGTATACTGCTACTCCGAGTGTGGTCCACTGACCAGTTCCAACCCAGAACCATTTGTTACCAGCCTGTAACAAGTACCAAAACTAAGAAGCTGTTTAGAAACTTACTAATTTGACTGAGTATTTTATTTTATATCTGTTGAATCTAATAATAATAAAAAAGTGTGTTTATATTTTGCATGTCTTCTTTAATTTCATTTTTCTAGAAATCAATTTTTATTGTATATTATAAAAGTGTCAGTTTACAACAGATTGAAAGTAAAACACGGAACAAAAGTGGTCTTTGACCACAAAGTTTTAGAAGTCTGACCCTCTAATCACAATAAGACTAATAAGAGGGGGAGCCCATAAAGTGTTCAAATTATAAGCTTAAAGTGACAAATGACTAACATCATGCCTAATTTCACCCCGGTTTACTGTTGGAAAAGCTGAAGTTAAAAACTGAAAGGGGAAGGGGTGCTGGCTGGCTCAGTCCGTAGAGTATGTGACTCTTGATCTTGGGGTCATGAGTTCAAGCCCCACGTTGGGCATAGAGCCTACTTAAAAAAAACAAGCAAACACAAAACAAACTGAAAGGGAAGTCCCTCAAGACCCCTGAGGCAGCAGCAGAACTCAAACCCACTCACATGCTAGCTCCCCATTCCCACTGCTCCTCACTGTCACTTCTTTGTCATAAGGAACCATTCACAAAATAGTTCAGTGAACTATTGTTTTTACATTAAATATCTCATTCTCAAAAATGCAAGTGAATTATTTATTTTAAATGAGAATTATTGGATAGATATCTAGGATTTCATACCATTGAGTCTTAGCTGATATTTCTCAACTATCTTCAGAAGTTCAGTGCATGTCTCTTGAATGGAGTGAAAAACCTTTGAAATATAAATTTTATTAGGACAATCTAAAGAACCACAAATATAACATATCTGTTATAAGCACTTCAAAAGCACAACATTTTCTTATAAGTGTTGTCTGTTTTCCTTGACTTTGATGTACTTCAGTATTGGTTTTATCTTTGATATAGAAAATTTAGATTCCCCCATTTAGATTCCCCCCATGAGGGTTGGAAAAAATGGTGATAAATACATGGGGACTAATAAAAATTTATAACTGTGGAGTTTGTCCTCCCCTCAGCTCCAAACTATCTAAATAGCAAAAATGTAAATCCAATATAAACTGTATCAAATATTGCCAATTACAGATGAAAATAGTATAGATAACTTTAGAAAATGTTAACTCTCGATCTGGCTTTTCGACAGTATTATTTTAAGCATAACATGTGAGTGAATTACCAAAAAAATTAAGTAATGTATTACAACATCAAAAATAAATTACTTTTGGATTGTTTTTGTTTGAAATTTTCCCTTCATTACTACTGTTGCTAATAGCTAACAGAAAAACAAAACATCCAGTAGACACCCATTTCAAAGTAAGCACATGAAAATTTGAGATTTGGACATATTATACACATGAGGTAACTCTTCACACACATCTAAAAATTTAGGTTTTCCCAAGGAAATGAGGTGGCATAGGTTTTAGGGTATAGCCTTCTTCCCACAAAGTCCTTTGTTGAAGAATTGTTACAAGACTTTAGTTCAAAAAGACCTTGGCACTGTAGCATAGTATTAGGCACTAACCCTTTGAGTATCAAATAAATTTCCAATACCACCACTGAGCCTGAGTATTCCCTCTCTGAAACAGTTTTGTTATTATTCTGATATGTGATCAGACCTAAGGAAGATCATTGATAGACACTAAAATCTAAATGGAGGAGCAACCATCAACTTTTCACATAAGTTTAGGTATGTTTGAAATGAATTTGGTATATGGACTTGGCAATTTAAAAAGCTGCTTTAAAATCATATGGAAGACTAGTAAAAGATATAAAAATGATTGTTCTACTAAGATGAAATGGTTATAGTTGGTTTTTCCCCCATGGGTCTTTGAAAGATTTATATATAATTGCTTTTTATTTTTACAATGAAAGTTTTTTAACCTTAACTATTTTACAATGAAAGTTTTTTAACTGAGGGAAAAATCTGTGTTATTACAAAATTGTAATATATTTAAAGCATACAACATGATGATTTAAGTATACATAAAATGAAAAATTTTCTCATTCTTAAAAAATATACTACAAATGCAGGAAAAAGTACTTGGGTGATTTCAAATATTTGTCTAATGGACAAAAATATAAAATAGGTCACACAGATTACCTAACAATGTAAAAGACAGGAAAATTTACTTCTGTGGGAATATACGTGGAAACAGTAAACAGTTCCTTTAGCGTTAAAACATTTATTACTAATAATCAAGTCCCTTCATTTATTCCACATTTGTCATTGAATCATAAGAAGAATACTTTTCAACACAAATAGTAAAAGCTTGTTAATTTGTTATCTATTTCCATATTTGTTATGGCCATGACATAAGTTTACATTTTGTAGAATAAAGATACTTAGTAGATTATGACCTGTTTAATGGGACCTATACTTTTAAGGATTGCAACAAATGATTATATTCCAAGCATAATAGAACTCCTGCTTGGAAATATTTTTAAAAGGTATCTTCAATTAGTATACATACATGGAATTAGTAAACCTGCATTTAAAAACCCAGAAATTTTTGTATATATAGGAGACAGTTTAATTACTTAAAAATGTAAAACACTTACAGGTTTAAAGTAGTTTCATGGTAATTGCTTTTTTTATTTAAAATGAAAAACACAGCCAAAAAACACATTACAACACACTTCAATAACTCTATCCCTTAATTGTAGAAACAAAAACTCTAACATAAAAATCCTCACTCGGGGCCATTGGCTGTCTCAGTCGGTGGAGCATGTAACTCTTGATCTCAGGATTGTGTGAGCCCCACGTTGGGTGCAGAGTTTATTTAAATAAAGAAATAAACTTAAAAAAATAATAAAAAATAAAAAACCTCACTATTTGATTTCAATTAATTTCAGTGAGATATAAGACTTCACATAAAAGTGGTACAAAATATTACAACATGATATATAATGAATATATGGTTTTAATTAGGAATATAATTAATTTATTAATATTTAGCTTAAAAACTAATACTTGTGCCAGAGAAATTAAATTATTCTTTCTCTAATTTATGAATACCAGTTCTGCCAATTCTCAATTTGTGAGAATTGTGACCTCCTACCTAGAAGATCTGATTGACACATGAATACAATTAAACATTCTATTATCAAATCTGCAAGTTCTTCATAGTCCCAAAGAATAACCACTTATATGCAATATAAAGAATCCTCAAATTTACCTCGAGTTTAGCATCCAGTTCAGCATCAGATGCCACCACGTGCTCATCCTCCTTTTTTCCCGTTGCTTTGATAAAGACCTGTTTAGTTTTCCAGTATTTCTTTTGCATTCTGCTAACTACTGACTGATTATCTTCTGGTCTGGGTTGTCCAAAGGAATCCATGGAGTGACTACAAGGAACAGATTAAAATTTCTTAAATTTTTTCAATAATATATATCTAGTCAGTGAGTATTTAATCCAATTGAAAAAGTGAAAAAGATACTAAATGGAATATTAATGTTAATAGCTATACATACTAATATTTGCTCTGTATGGTCTAAACTTATGCTACAACTTGCACAAGTAACAGGCAGAAAGATTAATGATATTTATGTTAATTTCAGTTAGGAGACAAAGATGATAAAACTATTATAATATTGCAATAATGACTGGAAATAATTTTATTTTATTTAACCAATCTACTTACAGACATCTATTAGTTTCTAATTTTTGCTTTGTAATAATACCGCAAATGAACTTATACACACATCTTTGCATACTACTATCATTTCCTTAAAAAAGTTTGCTATAGTTATAACTGCTGTGTCAGAATACACATTTAATAAATATTCTTAGATATGCAAAGATTCAGATACATACTCTTCTTTAAAACTCAAAGAAATACTTTGGTATCTGAAAAAAAAAAAAACAAAAATAAAGATCTTAAGTATAGGAGAGATATGTTAGCAATAAAGATGGGGGGGGGTGCCTGGCTGGCTCAATCAGAAGAACACGTGACTCTTGATCCTGGGGTCATGAGTTTGAGCCCCATGTGGGGTTTAAAAAATTATAGAAAA
Source organism: Neomonachus schauinslandi (assembly GCF_002201575.2). Classification (NCBI taxonomy): domain Eukaryota; kingdom Metazoa; phylum Chordata; class Mammalia; order Carnivora; family Phocidae; genus Neomonachus; species Neomonachus schauinslandi. The sequence continues at coordinate 160,671,108 of NC_058405.1, forward strand.
AAAAAAAGATGGAAATTGTAACCTGTCGATTTGAAAATTAATATCTAAGTAATTCTTAATATGGTTAACATGGCTATATAAGGAAATGCAAATGTAAAAAGTATTCCTTAAGGAGATGTAAAAAAGGAAATAATAATAATAGTTTTAAAAGCCTAAATTATTCCAATAACCGGTGGGAGGCAGGACCACAGGGAGGTACTAAAGTATGTGATTCATTCATCATTTTCAGGGGAATCAACAGATATTGATGTATTACTGTTAGTAAAGAAAAAAGTTTCGGGGGCGCCTGGGTGGCTCAGTCGTTAAGTGTCTGCCTTTGGCTCAGGTTGTGATTCCAGGGTCCTGAGATCAAGTCCCACATCCGGCTCCCTGCTCAGCGGGAGGCCTGCTTCTTCCTCTCCCACTCCCCCTACTTGTGTTCCCTCTCTTGTTGTCTCTCTGTCAAACAAATAAAAAAAAATCTTTTAAAAAAAAGAAAGTTTTATTTTTTTGAAGTAATTACAAATTAAATAAAAATAGAATGTCTACTTTCTAAATTACTAGGTGCAAAATAAAAAAGCAAAAAACCATCAAAAGCAAAAGCAGGGTAGGAAAAACAAGATTAAGAACAGTTACACTATTTAGTATGATAAATGCAAACCTCCTCTCAGATATAAACAATTTCAAACCATAAAAAACAAAAAACTATATCCAACTACATACTATTTGGGGTCTACCTCAAACAAAATGACATAGAAAGATATACACAAACAAAATTAAAGCAGGAATAGCCATATTAATATCAGACCAAGTAGGTTTAAATAAAATGTATTAAATAAAACAAAGATAAAATGTAAAATCCCCAGATGGCCACTTTCTAGACATTCTCTGAATATTCTGCTTTGGATATCCTCCTGGATTCCTAGAGTTTAGATTAGTTACCAATTAATTGCAGAACCTCTCATATGCGATGCTGGATAACGTGGCTGGACATAAATTGAGACAGAAAATAGAAAGAGAATTTAATCTTGTTACAGAGTCAAATTGGATTTGATATAATCATTATACTGTTCCAACACATAAAGAGTCTTGAGGGAAAACTTGCAGTTCATCTTTCCCACCCAATTTCTGTCTGCTTTTGGTTGCTCTTGACTGCTTCCAATTAGTTTTTCCCCCAGACTGTTATTAGCATGAGGGTCAGCCCAATTGTATGATGAACTGCTGATTTCTTCTACTAAGCTGACTGCAAGCTTAGGCCCAATCAGTTAAGAGAACAAAATTCCAGGGAGTATCAGAAGAGAACATCTTTTCCCTGCCTCAACTTCAATGCTGACAGAGCTCAAACAGTATATTCCTTGCCTCTCTCCACTCCCTCACTATCTCCTTGGTGGAGGAGAAAACGTAACTTACTGGATTAGACTTGAGAGACATAAACTCAGTCCTCCCTTTTCTCTCTGGAAGCTATCCTGCCTGCAGAGAACACATATTACCTGGCAAGGGGAGGACAGTGGCTGGGGGGTAAATCTGCAAAAGATGAGATTTGCAATTTGTAGCTTTTTTTTTGACAAGGGTACTGCTGAATCTGATTGCCACTGGAGGTAGGTTGAATAGAAAGCAAAATTTTATTGGCTTGAGATATCAAGTTCAAGGCTGACGAACTATAGAAATTCAGGAAGGATATTCTAGAAGAGAGGGAGCCAAAGAGATGATCTCCAAAATCTGTATACAAAGTCCTCCCAAGACCTGTGCTAATCACTAAACTAACCATGAAGTGAGGGAAGGGACCCCAAGGGTGCCGGCAGAAAATTCAGTTTCCAGCAGCTGGAAACTGAAGTAACTGAAGTAACTAGTAAAGATTCAAGCTGCTATCACTACAGAGGAGACAGAGTCTGGAATTTGAGTTCAGCCAAGTCAACTGCCTTCTAGAATAAAAATTATTCTTCAGAAAAGCAAAACAGAATCCAGAATCTCTAAAACTCATCATTTAAAATGCCAAGTAACCAATCAAAAACCACTAGACATGCAAAGAACTACAAAAATGTGACCCATACTGAAGGGGAAAAAAGCAGTCAATAAAAACAAATTCCAAAGATTTCCTGGATATTACAACAATCACACAAGTACTTTAAAGCAGCTATTATAAATATGTACAAAGACTAAAAGTAGGATATGTGCACAATAAACAGAAAAAAGTCAGAGTCTCTAGTTGCAAAGTTCAATGACTACAGTTAAAAACTAATTGGATAGGGGCACCTGGGTGGCTCAGATGATTAAGCGTCTGCCTTCGACTCAGGTCATGATCCCAGGGTCCTGGGATCGAGCCTCACGTCGGGCTCCTGGCTCAGCGGGGAGCCTGCTTCTCCCTCTCCCTCTGCCTCTCTCCCTGCTCATGCTCTCTCTCTCCCTCTCTGTATCTCTGTGTGTCAAATGAATAAATAAAATCTTTAAAAAAAAAAAAAAAAAAAACTAATTGGATAGACTTAAGAACAAATCAAAGATGGAAGATAAGAAGCGAAGTTGAAGATGAATCAAAAATTACATAATCTAAAAAACAACAAGAAAAAAAAAAAAGACCAAGAAGGAGGGGAGAGATAGAATGGAGAATGGGGCAAAAAAAAAAAAAAAAAAGAAAAAAGGAATAAAACATCCCAGATTTTGTAAATGACTTTAACTTATAGATCAATAAATACAAGGAAAACCACAAATAGGCATATCATAAATAAACTGCTTAAATCCAAAGATAAAGAGAAAATTTATCTTAAAAGCAGAGCAAAATGGCAATATTATATACAGGGCAGTTTTTCAACAGAAACAACAAAAGCCAGACTACAACAGAGGAATATATTTAAGGTATTGAATGAAAGAAAACAAACTATCAACCCATAATCTGTATCTATCAAAACTATTCTTTAAAAATGAAAGCAAAATACATTTTAAGATAAAGAACTGAGAGAATTCATGGCTGGGGGACTTACAGAAATGCTACCAAATTTTTCAGGCTGAAGGAAAATTACAACAGTAATTTGGATCCACAGGAAATAATGAAGATAACTGGGGGTGGCTAGGTGGCTCAGTCGTTAAGCGTCTGCCTTCGCCTCAGGTCATGATCCCAGGGTCCTGGGATCGAGCCCTGCATCGGGCTCCCTGCTCAGCAGGAAGCCAGCTTCTCCGTCTCCCACTCACCCCTGCCCCGCTTGTGTTCCCTCTCTCCCTGTGTCTCTCTGTCAAATAAATGAATAAAGTCTTTAAAAAAAAAAAGAAGATAACTGGAATTGGTAAATTTCTGGGTAAATATGAGTTTTTTTCTTTAATTTCTTTAAAAGTCTGGATGCCTGAGTGTCTCAGTTGGTTAAGCAGCTGCCTTCGGCTCAGGTCATGATCTCAGAGTCCTGGGATCAAGCCCCGCCTCAGGCTCCCTGCTGAGCAGGGAGCCTGACGTGGGACTCGATCCCGGGACTCCAGGATCATGACCTGAGCTGAAGGCAGTCGCTTAACCAACTGAGCCACCCAGGCACCCCAAAATAAATAATCTTTTAAAAAAATTTCTTTCAAAGTTATAGTTCAACATATGCAGACAAAAATAAAATAAGAGCTCATCTGTCAACATTCTGCCATTTAAAAAATTTGGCGGGGGGGGGGGCGCCTGGATGGCTCAGTCGTTAAGCGTCTGCCTTCGGCTCAGGTCATGGTCCGAGGGTCCTAGGATCGAGCCCTACATCGGGCTCCCTGCTCCGCGGGAAGCCTGCTTCTTCCTCTCCCACTCCCCCTGCTTGTGTTCCCTCTCTCGCTGTGTCTCTCTCTGTCAAATAAATAAAATCTTTAAAAAAAAATTTTTTTTTTTAACTTTTTTTAAAGATTTATTCATCTTAGAGGGAAAGAGCGGAAGGGGCAGAAGGAGAGGGAGAGAGAACTACAAGCAGACCCCACGCTGAATGCATGATGGGGGGGTCTCGATCCCAGGACCCCAAGATCATGACCTGAGCTGAAACCAAGAGTCAGACACTTAACCGACTGCACCACCCAGGTACCCCAATATTCTGCCATTTTTATATCATTTATACTTTCACCTACTCCCTACCACCTCATTCTATCATCATCATCAATACATGGTTCTTTTTGGTAATATTTACGTACATTGAAGTGTACAATTTTTAGCTGTGTACTTCTGACAAATGGATATTATAGTATAGAACATTTCCAAGGCCCCAGAAAGTACCCTTGTATCCTTTCTCAGCCAATGCTTAGCCTATAAGAAATAGTAACTGTTGTAATTTTTTCACCTTAGTTTTTCTTTCTCTAGTGTTTTTTTTTTTATTATTGCTGAATAGTAATCCATTGTGTGAATGTAACACCAGGTTTTCATTTTTTACTACTGTAAATAAAGCTGCTATGAACGTGGCTATACAAGTCTTTTTGTGGACAAATGTTTTTTTCTTTTGGATAAAGACATAGAAAAGGATTCTGTCAAGTAATTGGCATATACTTAACTTTATAAGAAATTGCCTTTTTACATTCCCATTAGCAATGTATGAAAGTCCCAATTGTTCCACATCCTCACTCACATGTAATGTTAGCAGTCTTACTAGTTTTATTTGTTCTAGTCATTGTGTAGAGGTATTTCCTTATGGTTTTAATGTGAATTTTACTGATGACTTATGATGATGAGCACTTTTTCATGTGTTAATTGGCCATTTGTATACACTCCATTGTTAAGTATTTGTCTTTGCCCATTTTTATTTTTTTTTTTTAAATTTTTTTTTTTAAAGATTTTATTTATTTATTTGAGAGAGAGAGACTGAGAGAGAGCACATGAGAGAGGGGAGGGTCAGAGGGAGAAGCAGACTCCCTGTTGAGCAGGGAGCCCGATGTGGGACTCGATCCCGGAACTCCAGGATCATGACCTGAGCCGAAGGCAGTTGCCCAACCAACTGAGCCACCCAGGCGCCCTTTGAGCCACCCAGGCGCCCTTATCTTTGCCCATTTTTAAATTGAGTTATCTTTTTTACTATTAAGTTGTACAGCTCTGGGATTTAGATAGGAGTGGCAATGAACCTACAGAGGTATTTGTGGAGGACTGGAATCTTAACAATACTGAGTCTTTCAATGCAAAAATGATAATATGCATCTCCATTTATTTAGGTCTTCTTTAATTTCGCTCAGTAGTGCTCTGGAGTTTTTAATATAGAGGCATTGCACATCTTTTGTTTAATCCTAAGTATTTTGTGTTTATTGATGTATATTCTACTGTGTATTTTACTACACCAAATTCCACACTTTTCTCAATGTTCTCATTACTTGAAATGTTTGAGTCTCTGAGGGGACCCAATAAATGGCATCCCTTTTCTCTGCATTAGGTCTAAACAAGTTAATAAATAAATAATATAAGGTGTAGTAGCTGAAGGCCCAAATCCCATTTTTTGTTACTAACAGTGGCAAAGTTTGTGGATATAGCTTAGTGTGAGATCTAAATGGTCCTCCTCACTGAGCATCAGGACTAAATAAATTTGTCAACCAGTCAGAGGTAACTGGATTAGGGCAGGTTTTCCCATATGGGAAGAGGAAGAAGGATGGCTAACCATTATTTCTTATTTCCTTTCCTTCTTTGCTCTTGAAAAGGTCCCTTCTTTAATAGTTCTTCTAGTGAATCCTGTGGGTAAAAAATGCTTGATCTTGATATCTATGAAACTCTGTTTTGCCTTCATTCATGTTTCCTTTTTTTTCAAGATAGATTTATTTGACAGAGAGAGCGCACAGGGGGAGGGGCAGACGGAGAGGGAGAGAATCCTCAGGCTGACTACCTCCTGAGCTCAGAGCCTGAGGTGGGGCTTGATCCAGGGACCCCGAAATCATGACCCACATGAAAACCAAGTGTCAGGCGCTCAACCGACTTGAGCCACCCAGGCACCACCATTCATGTTTCTTGTATATAAAAATCTAGACTACCAATTTCTTGTATTTTTCCTTTTTTTTTTTTTTAGTTATCATTATTGGTCCATGCAAGACTCATATTTTTGTTTGTTCATTTACTTGTATATTGATCCTTTTTTAACTTCTTCCTCATTTCCATCTCTCCTCACAATCATTCTAATGTGCTTGAATGTGTACTTTTTAATTTGAATGTATTCTTGTAAAATGGGTTATGTACACATCCTAATATATAAAAATGATATGGTGTTGTAGATTTTATTTCTGAGTTTTTGGGTGTTTTTCACTCAGCCCTTTGTTTTCAGGTTCTATATATGTTGCTATGTATGCATCTGTTCTGTTGTTTGATTACACATCATTCTTTAGTGTTTAATTCTTTGAAGACAGAATCCCCATGTCTTAGGGCATCTATTGTAGTCAATGAGAAGTCTGGGGACAAACTATCTCTCCTTTCTGAGGAAGCTTTATGGTCTTTTGAATCTTTCAGAGTGTTCTATTTACCCTTGATGCCCTCAGGCTCTCTAAGATGTGTTTTGGTAGAGTATTGTCATTCTGGAGATTCATGTCTTCCCTCAGTTCTAGAAAATTTTAAGCTATTATCCCTTCAAATATTTCTTTTAAGCCATAATTTCTTCTTTTTATCTGTTTCTTCTATTGGGTGTTATTCTTTATAGGTCTTAATGGCTCATTTTTATATCTGTTTTTCTGTGCTATCTTTTCAGTAAATTCCTCAGTACAATCTTCCAATTTATGAATTCTCTTTTCAGTTTTGTCTAGAGTTCATCCCAGCTATTGAGATTTGTTTTTTAATATCCAGTGACTCTTTCTTTCTTTCTTTCTTTTGTAATTTCCAAGATTTCTAATTGGTTCTTCTTCATAGTCTCCTAACTTCTTGTCCTTTTTAACAGTTACCATTCTATAATTTTTCTCTTTGGCACCCTAAATGTATATAATTATTATACTTTTCTATAAAATCATTTTTTTTAAAGATTTTATTTATTTATTTGACAGAGAGAGACACAACAAGAGGGGCAATACAAGCAGGGGGAGCGGGAGAGGGAGAAGCAGGCTTCCCGCTGAGCAGGGAGCCCAATGTGGGACTCGATCCCAGGACCCTGGGATCATGACCTGAGCCGAAGGCAGTCGCTCAACCGACTGAGCCACCCAGGCGCCCTGTATAAAATCATTTTTATCTGGAATGAATTCATGTTCCAAATGTTGATTTTGTTGGTTGAATTTTATAGGCTCATTGTGAGTACAGAATCTTTAATTCTAAAGGAAGCAAAACAGACTGATGGTAATATGCAGACTGATGGAAGCACTAAAATCTTCCTGAGAAAAATAATCTGTAAAGACTTTTGACTAAATATAACATAATTGCTTGATGCAATTAAGAAAATACATTAGACAAGTTTGCTGTTTAATATTAATGTAGTACTCCTGATTACTCTGGCTCCCAATCTATAACTTTTCTTACAAACACAATCAACATGTCCTCAAAGAATCAGAGTTTGTTAATGATTTCAACTAATGATATGAAACAGTCCAAAATGTCAACAAATTTTTTCTCTGCAGTGGGATAAAGGGTGATAATTTTCTGTAGTTTCCAAATTTACTAAAAGTAACATGTATAACTAGCTTTTGCATAACTATTATTATTTTGAAAAATGTTTACTTGATTATTAAGCCCATTTATATCTTTTTGGTTTTGTCTTTTTCGTATTTCATTTATTATTATTATGCAGCACCAGCAAGCCCTTATCCAAAGGTGAGAGTCATTCATTCATTCATTGTTAAAGTACACATTAAGTAGTTATACTTTTATATGTCAATTTTACTTATGAATTAGTAAATGTATAAAAGAAGTCTGAGAAGTTAAAAGTTATTACAAGAACCATGTATTAATATCACATGTACATTATTTACAAGGGAGCTCCTATTCCCCTCTTGCCAACAATCTCACACCTATTAATAACAGAAATAAGATTAGAATTCAGGTGTGCTAGGTCCACAAGTGAAATATTGAAGAAAAACAGAGATCTTAACAGCATGAGACAAGGAAATGTCATTCCAAAAATAGGCTGAAGAAGGAAAAGGTAGATTGGTGATAGATTGTAGAGGTCTCTATATTTTATTTAATAGGTAATGTGGAGCCAATAAAGGTTTTTGAGCAACAGAAAGATTAAACAGACAGCTCATAACAATCTTTCCACATTCCAGACATAATCAAATAAGAATGAGGACCAAGGATTTGAAGGAAGAAGGCCCTGGCTGGCTCAGTCAGTAGGGCGTGTGACCCTTGATCTCAGGGTCGTGAGTTCAAGACCCATATTGGGTGTAGAGATTACTTAAATTTGTTTAATTAAAAAATAAAAAATAATAGTAACTAAAGGGGTGCCTGGCTGGCTCAGTCAGTGGAGCATGTGACTCTTGATCTCGGAGTCATGAGTTTGAGCCCCACATTGGATGTGGAGATTACTTAAAAAATACATTAAGGAAAAGGAAGTGAACTACAGAAGAAATTATATTTTTGAAAGAATGGCTGAAAACTATATTTCAAATCCTTTTAATTAAAGTATCAAACACTAAATTTTTACATTAAAAAGATATTAAAGCTAATCTCCTATGAAATTTAAGAATATTTCCAACTTCACTGCATACTTCAGGCGAGCACCTCTTCCAGTCCTCTGCTATGCCCAACCTTCCCAAGTGCACAGCCTTTCATATTATGAGGATCAAATGGGATAACATATGCAAAATTGCTTTGAAAAATATAAAGTTGTGGGGTGTCTGGCTGGCTCATTCAGTAGAGCATGCAACTCTTGATCTCAGGGTTGTGAGTTGAAGCCCCACATTAGGCACAGAGCTTACTTAAAAAAAGAATAAAGTTGAATGCAAGTATAAGACATTCTTTTAATTATTACATATGGCCTATAAATATACGTGATCTTAGCCAAAAGGCTGAGAAGTGATTACATATAGCCTATAAATAAACAAAACTATATAGGATATAAATTTTTAAAACCTGAAACTCTTATTTATTTAACTGACATAATTTTAAAACTCAACATTGAGAAATAACCTGGAAGAGGTTATTCAGATATTAAAAAACAAGGTGTTCTGTTAAAAATGCAGATTGACCTCATGCATATATCTGCTTTTCCTTCCCTAACCCACTAAAATAACAGTAAAAGTATAAAACAGAAATGTAAGCAATTAACTCATAAGTATAGGGAGAGTAAGTATAAAGACAAGAGCAGATGAGAGACTTCAGTACATATTTGGAGAGAAAGTTGTCCGCTAAGCAACTAACAGAGGAATACTAATAAGCAATGAGTTAATTACCTTGCAGAATATCTGAAAGACTTACCATTTGGAAGTGGAAGAAGGATTCATTGAAGTCTGTATACAGCTGGCTGGACCCTGAGGCCCCTTTCCAATCTGTGTCACTCAATGGGAGTTGAAGGAATTGAACCCAGAGAGTTCTGGACTTGGGCAAGAAAACACAGCAGAAGACTTGGCCTAAAAACAAAATGATAAAGTGAAAGTCCACATACTAAACTGTTGAATGTCAAGCGCTTTTCCCATTCTTTGCTCACCAGTAGCAAAGCATTCTCTCTCTCTCTCTCTCTCTCTCACACACACACACACACACACCCCTCTCCATTCCTCAGAAAAGACTGTAACATTCTTTTTTCTGGAAAGAATTAAAAGCTCCAGAGAAAAGGAATATGTCATTTGGACATTATAGAAGGATGACTCTTTGCCTATTCACTGTAGAACAAAATTCGCCAGTTGACAAGCTCACTCATACATACAAAGCTTCTGATTAGTTTTGTTATAGTCTTCCTCTTAAATATAAATGGAAACCCAAAGATCAACAGATATGAGGAAAGTCTCCATCAAGAAAGACCTCTGACCTAAACCAACAAATAGAAAAAAGAAAATAGCTGAGGGAAATTAAGACAATATAGAAAGGAAACAAAACAAAACACAACCCTCTAATACTCTCAAAGAGGAATAATAAAAGAATAAGAAAGGGGTCTCTGGGTGGCATGGTCGGTTGAGCATCTGACTCTTGGTTTTGGCTCAGGTCATAACCTCAGGGTTGTGAGATTGAGCCCCATGTCAGGCTCTGAGCTCAGCATGGAGTCTGCTTGAGATTCTCTCTCCCTCTGCCCCTCCCCCTGCTCACACACACTCTCTCTCTCAAATAAATTAATCTTTAAAAAAAGAATAAGAAAGAACCCTTGAGGAAAAGATAGGATAGCTGAAATTTTTTAAAAATTTAATAAAAATGTTGAAAAATAACTGAAGGACCTAAATTTCCATCCAAAAAGAGATTTACTCCAAAAATGCATCATTGTGAACTTTCAGGAAACTGGGTGTAAAAAGATCCTAGAAGCTTTAAGAGAAAAAGTAGATTATGTACAAAGTATTGGGAGTCAGGAAAAGAAATTTCTCAAAAGTAGCAATGCAATATAGAAGACCAAAATCCAACCCAGAAGAGCAAAGATGGAAAGGCTCAGGATGACAGCTGCATAGAACAAGTAGCTCAGGGGCACCTGGCTGGCTCAGCTAGGAGCATATTTAACTCTTGATCTTGGGGTTGTGAGTTTGAGCACCACGCTGGGTGTAGATATTACTTAAAAATAAAATCTTTAGGGGCGCCTGGGTGGCTCAGTCATTAAGCATCTGTCTTTGGCTCAGGTGATGATCCCAGGATCCTGGGATCGAGGCCCACATCAGGCTTCCGGCTCGGTGGGAGGCCTGCTGCTCCCTCTCCCACTTCTCCTGTTTGTGTTCCCTCTCTCGATGTCTCTCTCTCTGTTAAATAAATAAATAAAACCTTTAAAAAAATAAATAAAATCTTAAAAAACAGAAAAAAAGGAACAAGCAGCCCAAATTTAAGCAGGAAGATGGACTCTGGAAAAGAGACCTCTAGGTGGGCTTCTGGGTGGCTCAGTTGGTTAAATGTCTGCCTTCTGTAAAATGTCTTATTTATTCACTTGAGAGAGAGAGCACAGAGGGAGAGGGAGAAGCAGACCCCCACTGAGCAGGGAGCCCAATGTAGGGCTTGATCCCAGGACCCTGGGATCATGACCCAAGCAGAAGGCAGCTGCTTAGCTGACTGAGCCATCCAGGAGCCCCATTATCTTTAAATTAGAGAACTCATAAGTGAAAAGACAAACTCACCATTTGAAAGATAAGGACAAAACAAGAATAGGCAATTCACAAAAGAACTTCAAAGATCCAATGAATACACAAAGATGTTATTTAATCTCTTTTGTAACTCAAGAAGCACAAATGAAAGAAAAATATGTTTATCTGTTAGATGAGCAATGATTTTAAAGGTTAACAGCTTCTGGGAAAGAGGGGGCAATCCATGCACGTTTGCATAATTCCTTTCGCTGACCAAAACAGAACCAAAATTAGAGAAGGAAACCCCTGTGCAAATAGCCACATCTCACAGCACTGATGCCAACGAATAAGTCTCAGATACAATGAGGTTTGCATCATCGTTAAAGAGGATGTCCAAATCTGCCATGCATCTCCTCTAATCTCAAACAGATTCAGTTTCGGCAAATTGAGTGGGTCCTGAAGAACAATTCCATAATCGATCACTAACTTGAAAACATGAGTCCTTAAAGGCATAGCAGTCAGACTTATGGAGGAAGCAGACAGCATTCTACTTGGTACATATCTCCCTATCACAGTCTGGCAAAGAAGACTTATAAAGAAAAGCTCATGATGTTTAAGGTGGGGGATATTTCTTCTAGTTTCCATGAGGACAGAGTTTCCGTAAATCTTCCTAGCATCTTGCCCCTTTACCCCTTAAGTGAGAAACCTGACTGGCAAGTTCACCATGGTCCACATTTTTTGATTGGGCAGAGCTAATTTACCGAAAGTCTTAGGTAAGTATGTCTATTACAAAGACCCAAAGTTTCCCTTGGTTGGGTTATTCCAGGTCTGGGCTGGGGAACAGACATATTAGAAGACCACCTATACCATAAATATCTTCCAACAGCTCTCTCAACAGTAAAGCTGATATTTTATCTCCATCTGCCTAAGCTCCTTTGACCACATCTGAATTGGTTCCAATCTCAGGAGAGAACAAAAGAGCCAAGAGGTATCATGCACTTGGCTCCCTAAAACTTACAGTTGCCATGACATTTTTTATTTTCCTTGCCAGGAGCCAAAGCATGGCTGTAGAGAAACAGAAAGAGTAAGCTAGTGGTCAACCCTGCATAGCAGACTGAAGTAGATCAATCAGAGATATGTCAGCATTGATCTGCCTCCAGAATGAATGTTTACCATATGCTGTGGGAACCTGCTTAGAGAGAGCATATGACAACTGTGTCACCAAGCAGCCAGTTTAAAGAAGAGAGATCACATCAATGTGTTCAGTCTCTTGTCTCAGCCTCTAGGCAGCTATTCCAATGGCTTATGCCATTCTTGGGTAAAGAGCAGGCCAGAACACAACTTTTCAACAATAAATAACATAAAAAAGTAGGACTGCAAAAAAGGAGGAGGGATCATAATGTGGAAGAGAGAAAATAACCCACACATTTGGAGAACTGCTTCATAAAATAGAATTTTAAAGAAAAACTGCTTTGCATCAAATAAATAGAACATAACTCCATAAAACAGATTTTTAAAAAGAGCTGAAAGAAACAAAAGATAAAAAGAAAAAGAGAGAAAAAATACCACAGTACTTGAAATCATGTTAGAAACAACTCCAAGTAGAGAAGATACTTCAGAAAACCAAGTTAATAATATGGATGACAAGCCAGGGAAAATCATTCAGAATGAACATGACAAAGGTGGTTAAGAGTCTAACAAAGTAGTTAGAACAAAGATAGATTTCTAAGATAAACAACTGAAATCTAACATAAGTAATATTCTTAGACAAACAATATGGAACAGCCAAAATATTCAAGGATTTAGAGGTGAAAAACTGAAAGGTCTTGTCATGTATCAGGAAAAATTAACAGGAAATGATCAAGATTTAAGATATATTATGGAGTGTTGCCAAATATTAAGGATAAAAAAAAGATGCTTTTAGCATCTAGAAGAAACAGGGCCACCTACAAATTAAATAATTTATGCTGGCCTCAGACATCTCCTCAGCAACATTAGACAATGGATACAAGTGATTTCTGTGTATAATGTGAAGTGAAAAAGAATATGACATGGGGGCTCCTGGGTGGCTCAGTTAAGCATATGCCTTCGGCTCAGGTCATTATCCCAGGGTCCTGGGATGGAGCCCCATGTCGGGCTCCCTGCTCAGTGGGGAGCCTGCTACTCCCTCTCCTTCTGCTGCTTCCCCTGCTTGTGATCTCTTACTCTCTCTGTTAAATACCTAAAATATTAAAAAAAAAAAAAAAAAACGAATATGACATGTAATTTTCTACTTAGTGAAATATAATTTTAATGGATATTTAAAATTCCATTTAATGGATGTATTATAATTTACTAAAATGGTCTACTATTGATGGATATTTAGATGGTTTCTGGAATATTATTAAACCATGCTGAATAAAAAATAAGAATAAACATATGTGTATTATTTAAAATACACGCAAGTTTATCTATAAGATAAAATCCTGCAAGTATATTGGCTGAATCAAAGGGTATATACATTTAACATTTTTCATTTTCCTAAATTGTCCTCCATAAAGATTATACTGATTTTTATGCCCACCAGTAATGGAGGAAGTGCTTGTTCACTGCAACTCAGCACACTGTTATTAAATTTCTGATCTTCCTCAACCTTATAGATAAAAATTATTTTACGGTAACCTAATAATTTGGAATTATCTTACCATATTTTTAAAAAGATTTATTTATTTATTTGAGAGAGAGCATGCACATGAGCGGGGGCAGAGCCAGAGAGAGGAGAGAGAAAATCCTTAAGCCCTGACTCCCCAGTGAGTGCAGAGCCTGACATGGGGCTGCAACTCACAACTCCAAGATCATGACCTGAGAGTCACAACCAAGAATCGGACGCTTAACTGACTGAGCCACCTGGGCACCCCATCTTACCATATTTCATCCATTGAAGACACCATCATTTGAAAGGTACACCATTATTTTATATACCTCTATTTAAGAAAAAGATCTATAAAGTAAACTGTTTCAAATCATTAATTTTCAAATACATAAAAAATTCAGACTTCAGAAATAATTTCAGAGATGTGAAAATATGAACAGGTGCTTCTTAGAATCAATGAGATATGATATATAAGAAAGGCTGAGTATCTGGAAAGGTCTTTTAAATATGCAAGGATCAGGAATATAGCACATACAAATGCCTCCCAGAACAAATAAAGCAAAACAACTAAATTATTTGAAGCCACAATCCATACAACTAAAATGTATTTTTTTAAAGTTCTTTTTTAAGATTTTATTTATTTATTTGAGAGAAAGAGAGAGAGAGAGCACAAGTGGCGGAGAGGCAGGTAGAGAGGGAAAAGCAGACTCCCCACTGAGCAGGGAGCCTGACATGAGGCTCGATCCCAGGACCTGAGCTGAAGGCAGATGCTTAACCAACTGAGCCATGCAGAAGCCCCTAAAATGTCTTTAAAAATGAAGAATTTATGGGATGCCTGGGTGGCTCAATCCGTTAAGCCGCTGACTCTTGATTTGGGCTCAGGTCATGATCTCAGGGCTGTGGGATGGAGCCCTGTGTCCAGCTCCACTCATCATGGAGTCTCTCTGCCCCTCCCCCTGCTGGTGCTCTCTCTCTCCCAAATAAATAAAATTAAATCTTTAAAAAAAAAAACACTACTAAATCAGACAAAAGACTTCAAAAAGATAGGGCTTGTTCTCGGATAGGAAGACTCAATAAAACAAAGAGTTCATTTTTCTCTAGATTAATCTATGCATTCAATGTAATCTAAATCATTACCAAGAGGTTGTCTGCAATTCTTTTTAAAAGACAAACGGAGTCTAAAATTCACTGGGAAGGGACGCCTGGGTGGCTCAGTCAGTTGGGCGTCTGCCTTCGGCTCAGGTCATGATCCCGGAGTCCTGGGATCGAGTCCCGCATCGGGCTCCCTGCTCTGCGGGGGGCCTGCTTCTCGCTCTGCCTCTGTCTCTCTCTCTGTCTCTCATGAATAAATAAATAAAATCTTTAAAAAAATAAAAAAAATAAAAAAAAATAAAATTCACTGGGAAAACAACTGTAAGAATACCAGAAAAAAAATCTGGAAAATAAGAATAATAAAAATCTTTTTAAGCAGTATTAATTCAGTCAGCATTATACTGGTCTTCCATATCCACTTCAGAAAGTTGCAAGAGAACATTAATTCCATCCTAACAATGAGAATAAGCTAGATAACCTACAAAATTTAGTGTTTTTTTAAAGCCCATCAGAGGGCTGAGGATGCAGGAAAGCTAATGATCTAAAATCCAGAAAAGGACTAGCCTTACCTAGGACTGCAGAGACCCCTGGCTGCTTTCATCTTTTTTTTTTTTTTTTTTTAAGATTTTATTTATTTATTTATTTGACAGAGAGAGAGAGAGCGAACAAGCAGTGGGAGCGGCAGGCAGGAGAGGGAGAAGCAGGCTCCCCACTGAGCAGAGAGCCTGACATGGGGCTCAATCCCAGGACCCTGATATCATGACCTGAGCCAAAGGCAAATGCTTAATGACTGAGCCACCCAGGCGCCCCCCCGGCTGCTTTCATCTTTGGCAGAGCACCAGGAGGAAGAGGCGGCTGCTTCACAAAATAATGGAAGGCAAAAGATAAGCAAACTGTATCTTTAAATCCTGAAATAAAAGTTGGCCAACAATTCTATATCCAATAAAAATATCCTTCAAAAATGAAAGCAAAATAAAATTTCATACAAAGAAAGATGAAAGAATTTGTGCCACATTGACCTGCACTACAAACAAATCTAAATATTCTTTAGAGTAAAGGAAAATAACACATTGAATCTCAGTTCTACAGGACGCAAGAGAGAAATCAAAAAGGGTAAATAGGATTTCTCTTTCTGCTACTTCATTATTGGTGTACAGAAATGCAAAAGACTTCTGTGCATTGATTTTTATATCCTACGACTTTGCTGAATTCCTGTATCAATTCTAGCAATTTTTTGGTGGAGTCTTTCAGTTTTTCTACATAGATGTCATCTACAAAGAATGAAAGTTTGACTTCTTCCTTGCTGATTTGGGTATCTTTTATTTCCTTTTGTTGTCTGATTGCTGAGGCTAGGACTTCCAGTACTGTTATTAACAACAGTGGTGAGAGTGAACATTTCAGTCTTGTTCCTGACCTTAGGGGAAAAGCTCTCAGTTTTTCCCCATTGAGGATGATATTAGCTGTGGGTCTTTCATATATGGCCTTTATGATGTTGAGTTATGTTCTTTCTATCCCTACTTTCTTGAGGACTTTTTAAAAAGATTTTATTTATTTATTTGAGAAAGAGATAGTGACAGAGATATGAGAAAGAGCACGAGCAGGGGTGAGGAGAGGGAGAAACAGGCTCCCCACCCAGCAGGGAGTGGGATGTGGGGCTCAGGACCCTGGGATCATGACCTTAAGCCCAAGTCAGACACTTAACCGACTGAGCCACCCAGGTGCCCCCTCCCCCTTTTTAAAGATTTTATTTATTTGAGAGAGACAGATATCGAATGAGAACACGAGCAGGGAGAAGAGGGAGAAGCATTTTCTTGAGGATTTTTTATCAAGAAAGGATGGTATTTTGTCAAATGCTTTTTCTTCATCTATTAAGAGGATCATATGATTCTTATCCTTTCTTTTATTAATGTGGTGTTTCACACTGATTGATTTGTGGATATTGAAACACCCCTGCAGCCCAGGAATAAATCCCACTTAGTCAGGTTGAAAAGATGTGCTATATATACACAACAGAATATTACTCAGCCATCGAAAAGAATGAAATCTTGCCATCTGCAGTGACGTGGATGGAAACTAGAGTATATTATGCTGAGTGAAATAAGTCAGTCAGAGAAAGACAAATACCATATGATTTCACTCCTATGTGGAATTTAAGAAACAAAACAGATGAGCATAGGGGAAGGAAAGGAAAAATAAAATAAGATAAAAACAGAGAGGGAGGCAAACCATAAGAGACTCTTAAATATAGGGAAAAAACTGAGGGCTGCTGGAGGGGAGATGGATGGAGGGATGGGGTGATTGGGTGATGGGCATTAAGGAGGGCACTTGATGTAATAATGAGCACTGGGTATTATATGCAACTGATGAATCACGAAATTCTACCCCTGAAACTAATACTACACTATATGTGAACTAACTTGAATTTAAATAAAATCTTGAAAAAACAAAAAGGGTAAATATGTTGATAAATACACAGGAATTTTTAAACATTTTAAACATTACATATACACATGCATCTTTAAATTTCACTAAAAGATTGGTTCTTTAAATTAAAAGTAATAAAAATATAGAGCACATGTAGAAGTAAAATATATAGACTATATAATAAGCAGAATATATAGAAGTAAAATAAGAGCACAAAAGGTGAGAAGATGGTATTGCAAGTATAAAGGGTAATATTCTTACGCTGTTCATGAAGTACTAGAATATGTTTGAAAATCAGCCATGATAAATTCAAGACACATATGTAATCAATCTCTAATACCACCAATAAAAAAATAACACGAAGGGACAAAACTAAAAAGATAGGTGAAAAAATGTTTTTCTAAAAACTCAATTCACCCAAAAAGAAGGCAGGGCAAGAGGACCAAAGAGTAAATGAAAAAATGGAAAAAGAACACCAATATGCTTAATCCAAACACAGAAAAAAGTTATAAAACTATAAATGGACTATATACCACTATTAAAACACAGAGATTGTTGTGAGACTGGATAAACAACTTCAGCCCAATGTATGTAGTCTATAAGAAACACATTTTAAACATAAACACACAGATGAGTTAAAAGGAAAAAGCAAGGGGCAAACATCAAGCTTATATTAACGTCAGACAGAAAAGGCTTCCATGTAAAAAGTATTTTCAGGATAGAATGGGCATCTCATAATGATAAAAGGGTCAATTTGGCAAAAAAGACAAAGGTATCTTAAAAGTGTATCTGATGAATAACACTACCAAATAGAAGGAAAAAAACCTGACAGAGCTGAAGGGAGAAACAGACAAATCTACAATAATAGAGACTTGAGACATAGCACTTCTCCCAGAGTAACTGACAGAATAAGGAGACATTAAAAATGTGAAGATAAAAGGCTTGAGCAACACTCTCAACCAGCTTCCCTAACTGACATTTAGACTACTCCACCCACCACCAGAAGAATACACATTTTTCCCAGCGGGTAAATGGAACATTGACCAAGAAAGACCATAGGTTAGGCAAGGAAAAAAAAAAACAAACAAAAACTCAATAAATTTAAAGGTATTGAAATAATACATGTTTTCTGACCACAACATCACTAATTTAGGAATCAACAGCAATGATATACCTAAAAAATTCTAAAATATTTGGAAATAAAATAACACACCTAAATAATGGATCAAAGAAATCACAAAGATTTTAAAATATCTTTAAATGATAATGAAAACATTCCAAATTTGTGGGATCTAGCTAAGCATGCTTAGAGGAAAACTTACAGCTTTAAATGCTTATATAAAAGGAAAAGAAGATAGAAAATCAATTATTTATGTTTCCAACTTAACAAGTTAGAAAAAGAGGAGCAAATTTTTTTTTAAAGATTTTATTTATTTATTTGAGAGAGAATGAGAGAATGAGAGAGAGCCCATGAGAGGGGGGAGGGTCAGAGGGAGAAGCAGACTCCCTGCCGAGCAGGGAGCCCGATGCGGGACTCGATCCCGGGACTCCAGGATCATGACCTGAGCCGAAGGCAGTCGCTCAACCAGTTGGTTGAGCGCCCAAAGAGGAGCAAATTAAACCCAAATTAAAAGAAACAAAATTAGAGTAGAAATCTGAAACAGAAAACAGACATATAGAGAAAATCAACAAAGCCAAAAATTTTAAATATAGGACGTAGCACACATGAAATCACAAAGTCAGACAGTGTAAACAAAACAATTTATATCATGTTTTATATCTGATAAATTTTGATATTTGGTACTAGTTCAGTCACTGGTATAAATTTTATTAATTGCTTTATGATAAATATTTCTAATAAAAATGTGGTTTCCTAGTTTTTCCACCAGCCTCATGTTGGCACCAGCCTCATGCTTGCAGCTTTCCCACTTTGGACTGGCTGAGCTCTGAACACTCATTTAACTCTGAAATTATAATGATTTGTCTGGCAATTATAATCACTTATAATTAGAGCAATGTCTTGCACGTAGTTATTTCAATGGCTAGATGCACAATCATTCTGCACTATTAAATACAGAAATTTCAAAGAACATTGGTAATGCTGGGCACAGATAAATATAAAACGATTAAAATTTTTCATCATATAAAAAGTATATACATACCATTAGTTGTTTATTTGGCCAATACATGTGTAATTAACTCCTACTAAAGGATGAGGCACCTGTGGCTACTCCATAAATATTGATGTTAAGATGATGAAAGTAATATCGCCTTACAGTAAGTTGCCTAAGTCTAAACCAAATAAATCAATACATAAATGCTTAGAGAAAATCCAAAACCATGGATAAACGTGATCTTCCCAATAAGCTATTTTACAGTGACCCATAGTTTATAAGAGGGTTTATGCTCTGTGCATTAACAACATCTATTACATGAAAAATAATCCCACCCCCTCTACTGGCAAACCCACAGTATCGCGGGTTGGTTGCCAGGTCGGATTTTTTTCCCCCTCTCCATCTTTCTCAGGGCATCAGGTATCTGACCATTGACATCATCTGGGCACCCGACCAGGTGACCCGCGTTTCCACGAGCCGGATCGGTGCACGGGGCTGGGTTCATGGCCTCAGGCCGCCGGATTTGTGCGCGGAAGCCCTCGGGAGCTCGGCCATTCCGCAGTTCGCCTCAAACCGCACATTTACTTATGTTTTGTTTTTAGCAAACGCTTGCCACTTCGTTTCTAAAGAAGGCATTTCCATTACTAAATAATGACATAAAAATAAGCACAACAGAAAAAAGGAGGTCAGCAGGGAAAGCACCTAAGGGCTGGGAACATCTGCTTCTAATGGAAGCGAGCTCCACCTTCGGAAGAAATCACCCAAACAAGCCTCAGGCTACTGCGCACGTTCGCTAGCGGGGCCAGCGTGAAGGGAAGCTCCTTTGGTTAGAAGAGGACCCAGCCTCCCTAAAAACCACTCATTGCCCGTTCTGCCCCGGGGAGCTCGGACCCGGACCTCGTCCGGGAGGGAGGCCGCAGGGAGCGGCGAGGCCCTGAGAGACCGCGTGCGCGCGTGGCGTGCGCCTCCCGCCGCGCCTCCACCTCAGGGCGTCGCCACGGGAACCAAGGGTTTGGCCTCCGGCCCGGGAGGCCGGGGCAGGGCGCGGCCCGGCCGCCGCCCGGAGGGAGGGGGGCCGCGGGAGGCCGCAGACTCTCACCGCGACGCTGAAGCCGCGACGCACCGGTCCTCCGCCACCTCGGGTCGCGCTTGGCTGCGCGGAGGTCCGTCCCGGCACCCGTTCCTGCCGCCGCCGGGCCACTCCCGCAGCCCGTGCCCCTCCGCACCCGTGCGTGGAGGTGTTGGGCTCCGGCTGCGGGAGGCGGGAGATTTAAACCCGGCGGCCTGGCGCGCGCGGAAGCCGCGCTGCCCTCGGCGTCTCGGTCTGGCGTCCGCGTTCTCGCCCTTTCGGGCTCTAGCCTAACCCCACCGAGGCCTGGCCCTCGGTCCGTTTTCTGCTGAACTCCGGGACCCATTCTGTTCTTCCTTTACCAAATGCCAGGTTATTAAACACGAAAACGGTCAGAACATCAGAATTAAGGAACTGTGTGTGAGACCCCTGAGGCATTCTCGGTTTCCTTTTCTAAGCCCAGCGCCCTCGGCCCGGGTCCCTCCCTGCCTCCTCCGAGCCCGCACCGCACCTGCCAGGCCTTCCGGTGTCACCTCTACCAGGCTAGGAGCTTCTGAGCCTCAGTCATGCCTGAATCCTGGGGCGCTTCTCGGGACCAGTGCCCGCACGCGGTAACTGTACACGTGCTATATTTAACTCTTATCGTAAGGGTTTAAAGAGGATTAAGTTAACAACTGTTAATAACTGACCTCAAATGCACATATACATAACCATAATTTGTGTTCATAAATGAGTCTTCAAGAGTAAAAGGCAAAATTTGAGCCTAAAAACTAAAGAAAAAAATGGAAATAAGACAAAAGTAAATTGTTCCTGGTGGAAGATAATTTAAATTCAAAGAACTTTCTTTTTAAAGGTGATTCAAAATATCCTATCACTTTACTAAAGCTTTACAGAATATTAATTACAACTGTGACACAGCCTAGTAAGGAAAAAAGCTTACACTCCAGGTAGTAACTAAGTCTGTAAGATCGTGAAAGATGGAGTGAGATTCTAGAATATTATTACAAAGTACTTAACCTTAAAAACCTGAAAGTAGTCTTAGAATAGAAAAAGGAATAGGCTATTTATACTAGAGTTAATATGGACTGAAAATAGTGAGAGGTCTTTAGGCCGGGGATTCTTACCCTGAAATTTTTGGTGTTTCAAAGGATGAATACCTAAAATAATATGCAAAATTTTGGCATGGGTCTTCTAAAAATATTTTCTGGAAATGTAACTAAACCCAAGTTCCACTGTCCAAAGCACAGCAAAGCCAATCACTGAGACATCATGTATGAAAGAGAAGGGTTTATTCTAGAGGCAGCCAAAGAAAGATAATAGGGCAAGCTTCAAATCTGCCACTTAGAAGGGGGAGAGAAGTTTTTTTATAACCACAGGGGTTGGGATTACATATATATTGATGAAAAGGATGGTGAAAACTTGTGGTTATTCATGAGGAAAGATGGAGCATGTTTATTGAGCAAACATGTAACATACATCCCATACTCACCTGTGTGGAGACTTAAAATGAGGCAAAATTCAGCCCCTGCTGTCAGGCATCTTAGGACAAGGAAAGGGACTATGGGTTTTCTCCGAGAGCCCAGATAAACGGGAGGGGCTTTTGGGCTCATTATCTAGGGTAAGGAAGACAGGGCCTTGCTGTTCATAGGCTGGAACCTTATCACTGACTTCTAGCCCAGGTCTCCCTAGTGGATTTGTAAACACACAATAGCTGATTAGGGTCTCTGAAAAATAAGCTTTAGATTTCTTAATTTCAACCTCAATCCTATAGGGAACAACCTCAGAAAGAGTCCACAGCTTTCCTCAGATTCAAGTCCAGATCCTTAGAAGGGTAAGAATTAGCATTTGGCAATAAGGATGACTTCTGTACTTCCTCAGATCTTTCCTCACTCATGATAGGTTTGGCATCCCTCCTAAGGACATACTTCTACTCAACAAATGTAATTATTTTTCTGCCTGCCTTCCTCACTGGATGCTGAGCTCCTCCAAAGTAAACATTTATTCATTTCAGTAGCTTTATCTCTTGAACACAGTGCCTAATACATATTGCATTCTGAATGAGTTTATTCAATAAGTGAACAGAAGCAAAGACAGCTCATTGACAACTGAAGGATACTGTATAAAATATCTAAAAAGAACTGAACACCTTTCTTCCCAAAGAATAAATGATTCTAATATAGTAAGAAAATGACTTTCAGAATGTTACCATGCACACGTTAAGTTTCTTGGGGTATTTTAGAAAATGCTTCTTCCAACAGGATGAAGTTTTGTTTTTTTTTTTCAAAGATTTTATTTGTCCATTTGACAGAGCACAAGCAGGGTAAGCTGCAGAGGGAGAGAGAGAGAGAAGCAGGCTCCCTAGTGAGCAGGGAGCCCGATGAGGGGCTCCATGTGGGGCTTGATCCCAGGACCATGGGATCACGACGCAAGCCAAAGGCAGAGGCCCAACCGACTGAGCCACCCAGGTGCCCCCCCCAACAGGATGAAGTTTAAGTCAAGAGGATATTAAACATCAGCTCAATCTGAAGCAGAGAAAGGTCCTCCAAGAAATATACCAGAAAGTCGGAGTGACTGTGGGCAAGGCCTGTTGGTTTTGTTCACTTAACTGGGGAAAATTACTGGAGATACACAATGTCTCCAAGCCACCATATAATGTAGCATTTATACATAACCACATTTCCTTGACAGGTGACTAACAAAGGTGGGCAAATGGTGGCAAGGTATAAAAATTGTTTCAGCAAACAAGGTCGAGCTACTGACACTCCTGGGCAGGAATCAGGTTTTCTTAATCAGGTATTTGATATATGTTTGTAGAATGAATCAATGACCTTGTTAGCTGTTGGATTGATAAGAAAATACTTCAATGCCTGTACTAGTCCCTTAACAGATAAATGAGGCACCCAGAGTAGTTAAAATGTCGTGTTTCATAAATAAGCTTTTTTTAGGAAACAAGAATTTAACACTATTAAAATGCTTTTATATGGGAGGATATAATTTCATCTAGAAGTGCAAATATTTATAGAAGTGTTTAATTTTCTATCAACAGGTTTATCCTAATATAAAGTGTTTCCCTCCACTGTAGGCTTCTACAAGTGAACTAGAAAAGACAATTAGATGACTTGGAATGTGGGGCTCCACAAATCTGGGACCCAAAGCAATAAACAGCAATGATCTTTTGTACTATCAAGCAAACCTCTTGTTAATCTAAATAAAACTTCAATTGATATTAAAAAACATACTAAGAATTCTACACTTTTTGTGTTATTTTACTTTTTTTTTTTTAATTTTATTTATTTATTTCACAGAGACAGCGAGAGCAGGAACACAAGCAGGGGGAGCAGGAGAGGGAGAAGCAGGCTTCCCACCGAGCAGGGAGCCCGATGTGGGACTCGATCCCAGGACACTGGGATCATGACCTGAGCCGAAGGCAGACGCTTAACGACTGAGCCACCCAGGAGCCCCTTGTGTTATTTTACTCTTATTAGGTGTTCCACTTTCCTTGTAATCTCTTTGATCTTATCAAGGAAGTCAGAAGTAACAGGTCAGTGGCAGTTAGTAAGGGTATGGAGAGCTATCTTCCCAGATGCCTACACTAGTACTTACATATGGCAAGCCAAACATGCTCTCTACCATACTGTATTTTTGTTGACTCTAGTAAGGCTAGAATTAGAGACAGTATTATTAGGATGATTCTTTTAAAATGAAATGTTATAGACCTATAAAAAAAATATTTCCTCCCCCTGAAACCACTGAACTGAATTTGGTATTAATAATTCCCCAGCATTTGTCTGTACTTTTACTATCCATACAGATTATTTGACAGATTGTACCTAACAAGATCATTTCTCTGTATCTCTAATTACTGACGAATGTATCCTATCTCCGTCATTAATTGGCTGTACACCTTCACACAAGGTATTTAAGCTGTCTGGGTTGTGGTTTCCTTTAATAACATGAATAATGTGATAATTCAAATGATATGAATGAGTAACAGGATAATTTCTAAAGTTACCTTTTGCTCATATACAATTCCTATATGAAAAGAAATGGGTCTTTAAAAAAGAAGACTATATATTATTATGCTAATACACTTAGTAATATACTAAAATTGAAATTAATTTTAAGGCAAAAACATGCAAAGCTGAACATAACATTATGGTAATTTGGTAACAATGAATGCCACTTAAATTTATATACAACCTTTCTTTTATGTAGGTGAATACATCTTCAAACTTACTCTTCACATTTATAAAAATATCATTCTTATGAATGACTTAAGAATTGGCAGAATATATATGTAGTAAAGAGCTTGAGCTCTAGACTCAGATACATCCAAATTCAAATCCTGACCCTGCTATTTACTGGCTACATGAAATCTAGTCAAATAACTTGACTCCTATAACACATATATTCCTCCTTTAAAATAAAGGTCATTAGGCATCTGCCTTGGGCTCAGGGTCACGATCCCAGGCTCTTGGGATCGAGCCCCACATCAGGTTCTGCTCCGCGGGAAGCCTGCTTCTCCCTCTCCCACTCCCCCTGCTTGTGTTCCCTCTCTCGCTGTGTCTCTGTCAAATAAATAAATAAAATCTTTAAAAAATAAGTAAATAATAAAGATCACTTAGTCATTTTAATGTCAAAGGATTGCTATGGCAGCATACAGGTGGATTTTTTTTTTCTTTTTTGCCATTTTAGTAAACACTGCCAGAAAATAATTTACTTTGGGGAGCCTGGGTTGCTCAGTCGTTGGGCGTCTGCCTTTGGCTCAGGTCATGATCCCATGGTCCTGGGATCGAGCCCCGTGTCGGGCTCCCTGCTCCGCGGGAAGCCTGCTTCTCCCTCTCCCACTCCCCCTGCTTGTTCCCTCTCTCGCTGTATTTCTCTCTGTCAAATAAATAAATAAAATCTTAAAAAAAAATAATTTACTTCTTCAGATCTGTGAATATCAGTGGATATTGTAACAAAGATAGCCTATCTAACCCTATGAACTCCCCCCAAAATTCAAAGTTACATTAAAGACATTATCTAGTTTAAAATCAGAACCACAAGAAACTGGGACTCCTGGGTGGCTCAGTTGGTTAAGTGTCTACCTTCGGCTCAGGTTGTATCACGGACCTACATCGACCTGCTCAGTGGGGAGCCTGCTTCACCCTCTGCCTGCCACTCTCCCTGCTTGTGCTCTCTCTCTCTGACAAATAAAATCTTTAAAAAACCCACAAGAAACAGCAAGTGTTGGCGAGGATGCGGAGAAAAAGGAACCCTCTTGCACTGTTGGTGGGAATGCAAACTTGTGCAGTCACTGTGGAAAATGGTATGGAGGTCCCTCAAAAAGTTAAAAATAGAACTACCCTAAAATTCAGTAATTGCACTACTGGCATTTACCCCTAAAATACAAAAACCCTAATGCAAAGGGATACATGCAACCCCTATGTTTGTTGCAGCATTATTTACAATATCCAAACTATGGAAACAGCCCAAGTGTCCATCAATAGATGAATGGATAAAGAAGATATGGTATATATATATACACAATGGAATATTATTCGGCCATAAAAAATGAAATTTTGCCATTTGCAATGACATGGATGGAACTAGAGAATAATGCTTAGTGAAGTAAGTCAGAGAGACAAACACCATATGATTTCATTCATGTGGAATTTAAGAAACAAAACAAAGGAAAAAGATAAACCAAGAAACAGCCTCTTAACTAGACAGAACAAACTGATGGTTACCAGAGGGGAGGTGGATGGGGGGAATGAGTGAAATAGGTGATGGGGATTAAGGGGTGCACTTGCTGTGATGAGCACTGGGTGATGTATGGAATTGCTGAATCACTATATTGTATAACTGAAACTAATATCACACATTATGTTAACTCTATCAGCATTAAAATGAAAATCTTAAAAAAAAGAAAAAAGGTAAATTTAGCTTATATAACAAAATACTAATTAACATAGTGGTTTTTTTTTTTTTTTTTTACAGCTCACACCCCCATCCTCTACCTCTTATTAGTATGTTTGATACTGGAAGTCTATGATAGTCTAAAACTCTCAGTATTAAAGTAAATAAAAATTCCTTTTATTAGCAGTTTCTCATTAGCAAAATTTGGATTTCACTTGCCTTTTGAAACCTGATTCCAATTAGTGGCTTTTTAAATAGAAGCAATAATTGAATATTGCTTACATATGCAGAGTCTCAAATGTCATTTTTTTCCTTTTAGAAGTTACAGTAGTATAAAGATTATTTCTCCTTATATTTGCTTTATATAAGCAAATGACTTTTCAAGATTAGAATACAGAAGAATTTTTGTGAAAAGATTTCAATGTTATTATCAGAAATTCCCAGATAGTATTTGGTTTGCTGGGTTGTTTGTTCAATTATGCAATTATGTGTATTTTATATCGATTTAAACTTTCATTTGTTCTTTTCCCCAATAATGCTAGGAAGCATTTTGATATATTATTATGCATCGATGACAATAGTTCCAAAATGGCCAATCGAAATTCAAAGGACAAAGCAAATACCAGTCATCTATTCATAGAAAATCTATTATGTTTTTCTGCATTCTATGCAGAATTAAAAATCTTACGTAACTCAAGTTTCTACCTAATAATCTCTAGGTAATTGTCACAGCCAGGTTTTGTTTTCATGGTTTCCAATATAAAAAGATCATCATGTCTTAGATAAGACCCGGAGGCAGCTTTATCTAAGAGGAAAACAAAACTGAGCTACTTAGCGTATGAAGAAATATGCTTTCTTCCTTCCTCATGGTATTTCTGAACTATCATTTCTGCCAGAGGTAACAGCTCCACCTTTCCCAACCTGTATCTGTCCAGATCTGGCTAAAGCATCACTCTACTACAATGCTTTTCTTGACATCCAACTTGCTTCCCACAAAGCTAATTGGTTCCTTCTCTATGCCACCTTTCTACCTTACATTTACATCTTTTATGCATTTAAGTCACTGTTATAACTAACTATTAAATGAGTGTTTCTATGCAAGCTTATCTTTTTGGAGGTAGTGTCCATGTCATACATTTTTCTGCGTTTTTTTCCCTTTCCCTACATCTCCAGAGACGCTGGTACATGGTAGAAGTTCAGCCTTTGTTCTTGAACTGACAATTAGGTATACTTTGAGTCTAATTTTTAATATTAGCAAGATTATCGTTAAACAGTAAGAAAGGAATTTCTTAAAACTGTGTTCGATGAGGTAAAAGCAAGTATCAACATGGTTAGGAACGTCATAATTTGTATCTTCTAGGCTTTGGTTGGCCTCTCATATTTTTCCTGTTTGAGGAGTAATCTAATCACCTGAGTTACACAAGGAGAGAAATTTGGCAGAGATTGATCCCAGAAACTTGATCACTAATGTTACACCCATCCCAAGGGAGAATGCCTGAAGCATGAATGTATCCTCCTTGGAACCAGGGTTGAGAATAAGTGAGGGACCAATACTTGATGCTACTTCCTTCTTTGTCCACTACATCTAATAAATAAGCCTCTTTACCTTTGCTTCAACTACCTAGTGTATGCATACTACAACTGAGCCCAGACTGGGTGAGTTAAGAAAAACATTTAGATAACTCTGACAAAGGCTCATTCAGAGAACATTTAAAACAAGAAATTCTTCTTTGTCCTATAAAAGTTAGACTTCCAGACACTACAGATATGATGAAATTTATACCAGTCTACACTAAATGATAAAAACAGACTGGTATATTTTCTAGCTAACTTGATATTCACTTTTTTTTAAAAGATTTTATTTACTGGAAAGAGAGCAAGAGAGGGAGAGAAAGCACCAAGGGAGAGGGAGCAGAATCTGCTGAGCAGAGAGCCAGATGCGAGGCTTTATCCCAGGACCCCTAGATCATGACCTGACACTTAACTGACTGAGCTATCCAGGCACCCCTGTTTTTTTGGCATTAAAATGCACTTTCTTTTAAGAAATTATATAATAACTGTAGCTCTAGCTCTTTGTGAAGATGAGGACCATATCCTAGGGATTGACGAAGCCTGGGTCCCTAAGAGTGTGGAACAAAACCACTCTCTCCCAGCCCTGGACTGCCTCGATTTCAACTTGTAAGACAACTAAACTCCTAACTGGCTTAATCCACTGTTAACTTGGCTCTCAATTGCAGCCAGGTATACATATTACTTCCTAGACCTCTGTGATAGGAACATTTTTTGACATATACTGCATTACAGTCTAGTGATGAGACCAACCTTATTTTCCATATATTAGAGGCTGAAGTGCTCTGCCTGAGGAATACCAATCCATTAAAGATGGAAGTCACACTTTAAGAAGACATTTACTTTAAATATTTGGTATATAACATATGTAGTAAGATAAATGCTAACGATATAAAATTTATAGAATGTTTACTATCTAATACTGACTGAAAGTTTTTGTCTAAAGATTCTATTCTATACAAGGATAGGTTGGGGAAAAAGATTCCTGGTTACCATGAAATCTGTATGCAATTTCTAAAGGATTCTAACATAGCTTTAATACAAAGTACTTCACTTAAAATATTTCAACAAACTCTTAATTGGCAGCATCTATATGTTTTAATGTTCTGAATACCCACAAAGTCTTATTAGACATCACTATTTTACCTAAAGCAAATTGTATTTCTAATTTTTTCTCTATTAGAATTTATTACTTTCCTTAAGATACTTTTTTTAAACAGCTAACATTGGAAAACTTAAGTTTCCCCATCAGAAATAAAAATCTGGACAATTATTGTATTTTTAATATATGCTTTTACAGCATTTCAAAAGCAAATCTTAATTCAAACCAATACCTATAAAAGGAAATAAAAAAAACTCAGTTTACTTTCAGAGTTTGCATATGGCAGAGAGAGGTCACATTTAAATTTTAACAACATAAACTATTGTATAATAAATATAAAATAAAGAAATAGACAGTGATAGCTATTATCAAGGGTGAAAACATTATATAAACTTAAAGAGGCTGCTTTCTGAACCGTCACTGATGTAATCTGAGGCTTCTTTATCAATTTCATTTACAGAAACAATCTCTGGAGTCAAATTTATCATTCACTTTCATGCCCCCACATGAGAAGTAGTAGGTGAATATCTGTAGGAATACAATTTATTGTCTGCTCCTCCACTCAGAAGTAACTGTGTAAAGGGAGAGGAAAAAAAAAAACATTTAAGTAAACATAATTATAAACATAAATACTGACTGATTACAGAAGGAATTATGGATGAGCAGTTAACTCGCATTTAGAGCTAATACTTAAATGGACCAATTACATCAATTTTCACTACCATATTATAATACACTCTATTAATACTTTAAAAGTGATCATTTAAATTTGGTTGAGGCATGATATGCTATTGTACTCTCTATGAAGTATTTGTTAAGAAATATAATAAAATTTAAAAGTCTAAGGGGTGATATAGTTTTACCTATTTAAGAAAATTAAGTTTTATAGGAGAGTATCTTAACTGTTTGCAGGTAAATGGATATTACAAATTATTCAAGTAGCCCTAGGACCTGTATTTGGAAAGAATTCTTTAGCAATAACAGCTAATATACATAAAAATAAGTAAATTGTAATTCTTTAAGCACATTTTATAGTCTAGACTTATTCTGCAAGATTTTTTTAAGGGGGAAATACTTAGAACTAACTGGACTAGTGGAGCAAATTTATGAATTTAAAACATTTCATTAAAATACTTGAAGAAAAAACCGCTTCAAAATTTTCAAATTTTACTACTCCTAATTATAAAGAACAAATTTGTTTCTTCTTTGAAAGTAATGTGAGATTTTTATGACTAATATTAAGGGAAACTTAGAATACAGAATTATAATTATCAGCCACATTGAAACTAGTAACTCCCTAAATACACACACCAGATTTATTCTCTATTTTTCCTCTTTACCAAATAACTAATAAATTCTTACCCCTGTGTCTGTCCAGTCTACACTCAGAACTTTGTCTTCATGAGCAGCCAGATCATAGAGAGGAGCTTTACAACTAAAAGATCAAAGTATTACCATGTTATATGCATTTCACAATATTAAAAAAAATTTATGACTAATCATATTTTTCTGAAAACTTCACAGACTTTTACCATCCTTGCCCCAATAACCAGTTTCTTAAGATTCTGAGTATTTACTTGACCATCTCTCCTGATATTCCCCTATCATTAGCAGAATACAGAGATTTACTACAACAAATATTCAGGAAAAATGCTATTTATTTATAAATATTTATTCATAATTAGGCCCATTTTCACACTTCCTTGACCCTCAAATCATAGCTTTATATATCCTTTGTCCATCCATGTATATGCTGATAACTCTCAAGTTTATATCTTTAGTCCAAACTTCTTCCCTGATTTTGATATGCATATTCAATTGCCCATCATCTGGATGTCTCATGGCCCTACAAATTTAAAACAACCCAAACAAAACTCTTGATGTTCCCTCATAAATCTGTTTCTCTACTCTTTTCCATCATAGTAAATTGTACCAGTAATGGTGCAATTGCTCAGGCAGAAAATAATGGGCATTATCCTTTGATTTCTATGTCCATATTCTGTCCATGAGCTAATAGAGCTGTCTTCAAAATATACCTAGAATCCAACCTAGAACCTCCCTGCTTCCATTCTTCCTACCCTCTTTAGAGCCTGCACAAAGCCTTCCCCATTATACTTAGAATGGAACCCAAATTCCTTACCATGGCCCATAGGGTCATACTCAGTGTAACTACTACCTGCTTCATCTCCAGCCACTCTTTTCCTTGCTTACTCCATTCCATCAACACGGGCCCTCTTGCTATTTTGCCAAGATTTTCACCACCTTATCTGTTGTTCCCTCTAACCATGATTTGTGCATGGCTAATACCTTCCCATTGTTCAGTTCACTGGGAAATCACTTTCCAAGAGCCCATTCCTAAAGAAGTATCCCTTTTACTCTGCTTTACTTTCTTCACATCACTTACTACTATTAGCAGAAACTATACGCTAATTGCTACATAAAGTATCCAAGTAAAATGTAAACAAACTTCTAGATATTAACAAATCATGCATCATAAGGATGTCAGAATACAGATTTAGGTAAACAACAAACAGGTATTTGGTTAATGCTTCTCCATTCTACTTGTAAAAATATTTAAGTAAGTTGTGTATGAAATTCATTGGGGGTACTCTGTATATACTAGTATCAAAAAAGAAAACTTTAATATCTAGTTAGCTTTTAAAATACATATTTTATTTATTTATTTATTTTTCTATTAACATATAATTTATTATTTGATTACAGTTCCATTTATTTAGAGACCATTGGCCTTCTATATCATATTTATATTAAGGTTCAAGATAATAAGATAATTTTTTTCAGAATGCAAAAAATAACCTATCAACATGAAGAAAATCCCTTTGACCCTGGCTTTTCTTTCTGACACCAATATTTATCATCTCAGGTCATATAACCAAAAACTTTTCTTTTACCCTTCTGCTTCTGGATAATCTTTTCAGCATTCATTTCATTTTCTCTGTATATGATAAGTAATCGATGTATTTTCTTTGTAGATTATAAATAGGATATACCTTCTTGTATCCCACAGTTTGACGATATTATCTAAAGAACCTGAAATCAGCTGCTGCTCGTGGGTAGGAGACCACTTTAATGATGTGACCCAGCCTGTATGTGAGGTTAGGGACAGCGACACCAAAGAACCATCTGAACAAAATAAAAAAGATAATAATTATTGAATTTTAGAAGAGAAGTATGCAGAACCCAAAACAATGTTTGTAGAAAATTGTCTTTTTATACACATCTCTAGTGAGAGGAGAAACTGATGTTATTTACACATATTTCCCCTCCAGTGATTTACACAACTCACCTTTAGTTCGGGGATCCCACAGTCTGATATGCCTATCTGTGCTTCCAGATGCTAAACGTTTACAAAGTGGAGAATAGGAGATACAATTAAACACCTTATTTCCTGTCTGAAAAACAAACAGGAAAGAACATTTAACCATGGTGGGCTAGAAATAACCATCTTTAGATGGCTCAAAATTAAACAGAGAATCACGGAATTTATGTCTTACCAAAGTTGACTTAAGACTGCCAGACTCTACATCCCACACCCTAATTGTGTGGTCCCAAGATGCACTGCAGATTTCTTCAGCATCTGACCATAGAACCGAAGAAATTGCTTCCTTGTGGCCAGAGAGGGTCACTATGGGAGTCTAGAAATGAAAGATACCCAAAAGGAAAAGCGAAAAGCATTTTCAGTTTAGAATAAATGAAACAGTAACAGTAGTTATTTACTTCTGAAGCCCATATGCCAGATGCTTTAGCTTTCATATCCTGCCTTATTTCTTCTTTACAACAATCCTCCAAAACAGGTATGTATTTTTATTTTATAGATGAAGACAATGAAGCTGAGAAAGAGAACTTGCTCAAGGTCATACAGCTTACACATGTCAGATTTAAGTTTGAACACAAATATTACTCCAAAGTTTGTAGTCTTTCCTCTATAGCCTGCTGCTTTCCCATTTGTTCTACTTTTTATTTTGAAAAGTATTAATATTAACCCTAACCTGGGGCGCCTGGGTGGCTCAGTCATTAGACGTCTGCCTTCGGCTCAGGTCATGATCCCAGAGTCCTGAGATCGAGCCCCGCGTCGGGCTTCCCGCTCAGCGGGAAGCCTGCTTCTCCCTCTCCCACTCCCCCTGCTTGTGTTCCCTCTCTCTCTGTGTCTCTCTCTGTCAAATAAATAAATAAAAATCTTTAAAAAAAAAAATATTAACCCTAACTTAACTCTCTCATATGTACATGTTATATGTAGAAGTTAGCTGAAAAAGTGCTGGGGTCAGGGAGATCTAGGTTTGAGTCAAGGTGCTGCCTTGTAGACATTAATCTACTTTTATTAACTTTGTTAATTTTAACCTCCTTAAATATTATCACCTCATCTGTAACGTGAGGGGCTTATATCAGATCATAGATCAGCAAAGGTTCTCATAAAGGTCCAGAAAGTATTTTAGCCTCTCTAGTCTCTGTTGTTCGTTTTTTAAACCCCTTAAAAATCATGCTCTCTGTAGTACAAAAATACTTACCCTTGTTAGTCCCAACTGCTCTGTTTTCTGTTTCTTTCTTGGTCGATTTGTGGATTCCTCCATTTCATCTTCTTCATCTGTAGGAACTGTATCACAAAAAATTAGATTTGATATGTTAAAAATTTATGATAAATATTAATTGCAAATGATTATTTATTTATTCATTTAAAGTAATCCCTACACTCAACATGGGGCTTGCACTCATGATCCCAAGATCAGGAGTTAGATGCACTACCAAGCCAGCCAGGCGCCCCCTGATTGCAAATAGTCTTAAAAGAATTCTTATTTTTCTGGGTGTATGTTTTCTCCATGTTATCTCAACTGGTTAGGGAATGGATATTCTTCCTTATTCTGGTTAACAGAAATTTATATATAAAAACTATACCTGGGTTAGCAATCTTCCAAAAGGAGAAAGCAAAAACCAGAGTACACTAAAATCCTAAAGTCTAACCAGTTTGATATTTTGCTATATCTTTAAGAGCATCATTATGAATATTCATCACCTTACCATATCTATGAAAAACTGCTTACTCTTAGTTGTTGGAGAGTTCGCCCACATTGCATTTGTATTATAAAGGAATGACAAGGTTAAACAAACACATTAAAAGAAGATACAATCCAGTCATGTTTATTTTTCTTGACTATTTCACTTTTCTGACAATGAATTAAAAGTATTTCATACAATAAAATATTCCACAAAAGGAAAATTATCCAAATAAACCAGAAACTTTCTGCCTCAAAACTGTTTGCTTTAAGGGGCGCCTGCATGGCTCAGTCGGTTAAGTGTCCAACTCCTGATTTCAGCTCAGGTCATGATCTCAGGGTCATGAGGTCAAGCCCCAAGCTTCAGCCTCCACACGTGGCAGGAAGTCTGCCTGAGATTCTTTCTCTCTCCCCCTCTGCCTTGCACTCTCTCTCTCTAAAATAAACCTTAAAAAACAAAACAAAACTATTTGCTTTAAGCATTACTGGGAAATCTACTGGACTGACTTCTATATTTCTCGCCATCTGACACTGCTCAGGCTTTTCTTGATCTCCCCAACTCTACTTTGTGAACTGTATTTAGGGTATTATACTATAATACAGCAATTCCCTCAAGTAACAGGGATTCTGTTCTGTTTACCTGTTTAAATAATTCTAGACTACCAGTTCTTTTTAATTTAAATATCTGTGGGTCTTCCCCCTCTTTTCTCCTATTATCAAGGCACCTTCCTCTAAGAGTCCTCCCTCCTCCAACTCTTTCTCTTCTAATTGTTCCTTCTATGTTTTCAAAGTAAAAAAATTAAGTTTGGTAAAACTGCATTAAAAAATTTTTTTAGGGCGCCTGGGTGGCTCAGTTGGTTAAGCGACTGCCTTCGGGTCAGGTCATGATCCTGGAGTCCCGGGATCGAATCCCACATCAGGCTCCCTGCTCAGCAGGGAGTCTGCTTCTCCTCTGACCCTCCTCCCTCTCATGCTCTCTGTCTCTCTCTCATTCTCTCTTTCTCGAATAAATAAAATCTTAAAAAAAAAAAAAAAAATTTTTTTAAGTAAATCAACTTAACTAAGAAATTTCTCTAACAGTGGAGTATATCAAAATGACTCAGAAAGTATTTTTATTTCCAGGTTCCGGAATAAGAGAACTCCGAGAACTAAGGCAGTTATGTCCTATTACATCAATCATGTTATTGGTTACTTGCAGCAATTCAGTGACATGGTTCAATAAATAAGAGGGCGGTAGATAGAAACACATTTTTAAACACAAAGAAGTATATTAATTTTTCTCTATATGCTCCTTTGTTTGTATCCTCAAAAGCTCTGGTTCATTTTTATGGAAAAATGTGTGTTAAATAGTCTTTCACTGAAATTCTTGAAACACCACTAGTAAGTCAAAGTACAATAAATATTTAATTTACCTGTAGACCAGATCTTTAGCATCTTATCCCAGGAGCCACTGCAAAACTAAAAAGATATACATAAAGAGAAAAAGAGTATGTAATATAACCTACCATATTATTTGCCTTGTTTTTTCTATTGTAACTTTTAAAACCTTTACTTTGTTCTGAAATCCTTTACTACTATGGTATCTACATGGCTTCCTAGTTTCCTAGAAGTTTTATCCTCAATCTCAAGGCAACTGAAGGAGCTTCCATTCTTATATGGCCCTGTGCCCTGGCTGTGGTTGCTTAGATTGAGGTGGACAACTGGTCTACACTGTGCACACAGGTCCCTTCCTCCTTCAGGACCTTTTTTTTGAAAACTTGTGTTCCAGAGAGTTGAAGTTAGTCTTTTTCAGGGACTGATGGTATAGGATGTAAAACCTAGGAATACTGAAAGCCAGACTGCTTTTTTTACTGCCATGTGGAAAAAGCCAGTTTGAGGTAAAAGAGAATCAAGTCAATTTAGGGAGATGAGTGGCGGAGGGGGGGTGTTGGCCACATTCAAGCTCAATTCCTTTGGTTCCTGAGACCCAAATGCTGGTGATGTGATTGTTCACTCTTCCTGGATCTCACAATCTTTTAAGCTGAAAAAAGTTCAAGATGAGTTTCTGTTTCTTACGGCCAAAGGATAGGGTATGATTAATTCATTTAAGTTTTGACTTGACAATAGGAAAACCTTATTTATGGCTCAATATGAATAATTATAAATCTTTACCTCTGAATGCATGAAATATCCTCTGTTATGCTAACTGGCAAGGAAATGCTGAAGAAACACTCTTAAATCCAGAATTTTCAATGTGCTTTTAGGGAACTTTCAAATGGCAAGAGAATTTGTAATCCCTCATAAGTCAACAAAGTGTTGTACTCAGGTTTGTTTCTTTTTAACTAACGTGGACCATTCTGTCATGATAGAGTAAATCAGCAATACTAGTAAAACAACCTCTATTAACACTAACCTTAGTGTATGCTAAGGCTTAGATGATCAACTAGACATTTTCAATTGATGACAGCACTGAGAAGCTCGAAGATTGAAAATGTCAATCACTATGATTAAAGAATGTTACACTGCTTGTTTACCTGATTTCGTAAAATTTCTGCAGTTTAATATAAAGTCTAAACCAGAGAAACCCAGACTGAGGAGGTGAATCTTTCTCTTATTTTAAGACTATTTACTTTGGGTTCAAAATCATATTCTTTAATTATCAACTGTTACGAAAGTAGGACAATCACAATGAATACATGAAGAAAAAGTTGTTTGCATAAGAAGCTCAAACTCTAATTCAACAGTACTAGTACTAGTACAACTAGTACAACACACCAGCTACTTACTTTAGTTCCCGTGCTATCAACAGCTATAGAATCCACACTTCCGGCATGGCCTCTGCAGCAATGCAGGGCTTTCACTTTGTTTCTCTCCACGTTCCACTCCCATAAGAGAATCGTCTGATCCATAGAAGCACTCAGTAGTAGGCAAGACAAACTATCTGAAGAAAGGAGAACAGAAGAATAAGAACAAATTAGTATAAAAATTTAAAATACATTGTGTTCTGAAACTGAAGAACTGAATTTTTTGTTGTTGAGAAAGACATTAGCCAGCTTTGAAAAAGAAGTAACTTATGGTATAAAAGGATGATTCTTCAAAAATACTATAAAATAGGAGTTTGACCCAGTATTAACTTGAAAGTATATTTTATCTGTTATAACTTAGTAAGGATTTAACTCTACCACTTACAGATTTTCTTACTTAGTCTTTTTCTTCTTGAACACTACATGTTTGAAAGACCTCACAAAAACTGAGGTATGAGGCCCTTCCTACACTGTCCCCATTCTGCCCCAGCAGTGAAAATGGCTTATTTCCAATTGCCTATGCAGGATTCCTTTCAGTTTAGGCAAAGAGTCCTAACCTTTTTTCACCCAGGCCACATCTTTTACAACGTCTGTATGTCCCACAATTGTCATTATTGACTTTCCTTCCAAGGACCAGATCCGAGAAGTCTTATCATAAGAACCAGTCAAGATCCTATCAAGAGAAAAAAAAACTGTATGAAATAGAAAAAGCAGCTTTTTCAAAACCTGAAATCAATTATATTTCTAAAGCAATGACAAAGTAAACCTTCAGGATTATACTTAAAAAAATTTTTTTAACATGAAGACTAAGATTTCAAAACACACTAGAATAGATCAGAAGAGGTTATATTTGACTTTTCCTGACCTCCTAAAAATGAAAATGTAACTGAAAAACCCTAGATTTCATTTTTACTACTGTTGTAAACATTACAACTCTCAGGGAATTTGCTTGTAAGGCTTAACAGTCCTTTGTACTGAACTAGTTAAAACCTTTTAATAGAAAAACAGTAAAGGGCACCTGGGTGGCTCAGTTGGTTAAGTGACTGCCTTCGGCTCGGGTCATGATCCTGGAGTCCCGGGATCGAGTCCCGCATCGGGCTCCCTGCTCGGCGGGGAGCCTGCTTCTCCCTCTGACCCTCCCCCTCTCATGTGCTCTCTGTCTCTCTCATTCTCTCTGTCTCAAATAAATAAATAAAATCTTTAAAAAAAAAAAACAAACAGT
Organism: Neomonachus schauinslandi; assembly: GCF_002201575.2. NCBI lineage: Eukaryota > Metazoa > Chordata > Mammalia > Carnivora > Phocidae > Neomonachus > Neomonachus schauinslandi. The sequence continues at coordinate 160,709,071 of NC_058405.1, forward strand.
AAAATCATCTAAAGTAAAAGTAAAACCAGTAAAAACATCACTTGGGTAACAACTCCAGGAAGATAGTCTTTGAAAGAAGTAAGCCTGTACTATGATCCACTCTCAAAGGGCTTTTCTACAAGTAAGGCCAGTGAGGGTTTGCTCTGGGCCATCCATACCTGCTCGAATCTAGTCTGCCCTTTTTAGTCCTAAAATAGTATGATCTGCATCTTCATGGTAGTAGGCTAGGAGATCTGTGGCTATAAAAAGGTTTTTTTCCCCTCTATGAAACAAATTTATCTTTGGTCTTATAAGCAACACACAAATGCCCTAAGACACTTGTCTTATCCAACAGACAAATGCCACTACAACATCTTGAGACAGAAAAGAAAACCTATTAATAGATATGTTTCTTAAATAAACTGAAGAGAAAGATCTTTGGTATGGTCACCGATACATACAAAATTACTTTTACAAAGAACACAGAGTCAATCAGAAAAATATTCACATAGTACACTTAAAAAAGACTAATAAAATGGATAGAAGAACATTCATATGGCAATACCATTCCTCTGCCCCTCGGACAGAACTGATCCAGTCATCGTGGAACACGCATTGCTCTGGCTGAGGGGCAGTGTACTTCTCCACATATTCCAATTCCACAACCTCTTCCTAGTCAAAGAGAAAAACCAGAAATCAATCAGGCGGGACAGTTTTAAAATAGTACACTATGAAAATAAAGGACTCCCAGTTTAATAGGTCTCCTTCATGTCAGTCCCCTCCATAACTCAGAAAATTTGGAGCCATGCAAAAGGTGAAAAACTTTATCTGACCTAAAAGTAGTATTAAGAAACACTAATGACCTTGGAAAATTTATGCCAAAAGTGGGGGAGAGGGGAGAAAATAAAAGAAACTTAAAAAATAAAATCATAAAAGCATTCTGTTTAATGAGGATGATGAAAAAGTTCTGGATATGGACAGTAGTGATGCATGCATAATATTGTGAATGTACTTATTGCCACTGAATTATACACTTAAAGATGGTTAAAATGATAAATTGCAGTACATTTTATCACAGTTCTAAAACCTGCCTAAAAGTATAAAAGCAATTATAAATTTTATTTTAAATTATAAAAGCAATATTAAAGAAATTAAATATTAGAGGAAAGGGGAACCACTATAAATCACAATAACCTAACCCATAAGTTTTTTATGTGCATAATCCTTTTGTATACCTTTATTAGTAAACATATATTTGTTATTCCCTTTTTTGACAATTCTTTCACAAATACGAAAATTCCTTCCCATATCCGTTCATCTGCATTTCTTAATACACCTTCAGAAGAGGGGATTTCAAAATTTAATACACAAAAACTAAAGTTCAAATTTCTAGAAAAAAAAACAATAATCAAAAAAATCTTGGTTGCTAAAGATTCAGGTGATTCTAAAAGTTTTCCACATTATCTGAGAACACCGGACATAAAACAACAGGTAAACATTTGAACTTACCGATGAGATGTTTTCCAGTTCCATGTGTTTGAGCAAGGGCATTCGCAGAAACTGGCCCTTGATAAGGAAATCGAACTCCACATGTTTGTGGAACTCTAAAGAAAATGCATAATAAAATGATCACAACAGCAAAGGTATATGAGAAACCCCCAAACCTATTTTCCCTATTATCCCCAGTGTGGCCTCTGAGTTTCTCCGGAATTTCTTCGTGGTATAATCAGGCCATGTATTCCAATACACTATGATTTTTAAGAACAGAGTACTTTCTTCTGTTGGTGTAATTTTTTATTGGTGGTACTGGTATTTAAACAAACTTTTTATTCAATGGATAATTCCAAATATATATAAAAGTAGAAATAACATTATGAATCCCCATCTCCATCACATATTATGACAATTACCAACTTATGGGCAATCATCTATACACCTCATTCCACGCCTCTGCTGGTTTATTTTAAATCAAACCCTAGAAATGCTATCATTTTATCTGTAAATGCTTTAGTAAGTATTTCTAAAATATAAAGACTTAAAAAAATAGTGGTGATGATTAAAAATTTAATCATTATTCCTTTTAATATCGAATAGCCAATGTTCATATTTCCTTGTTTTATAAATGTCTTTTCACAGTGAGTTTTTTAGAATTAGCATCCAAAGTCCACACATATTTGATTAATATGTCTTATTTAATCTTTAACAGTTCCCCCGCCTCCTTTTTCTCCCTTGCCATTTATTTGTAAAAGACACTAGGTCATCTGTCTTCTAAATATTTCTACATTCTGGATTTGATTACATCTCCAAGGCGTCCCTTAACATGTTTCCTCTACCACCTACATGTCCTGTACACTAAGCAGACCTAAACACTTGATTAGAGTTCAGGTTTGCTTTTTTTTTTTTTGGTAAGAATATTTACACACAGTATTATGTGTTTCCTATTGCATCACATCAGGAAGTGCATTATCTTGTTGTATCTCTTTCTGTGATGTGAAAATCTGTATCTGGGCTCTGATGATGTCAGTCTTATCCCATCCATCATAATATTCTGTCAGCCTTTTAACTAATTAATAGTTTTATCAGCTATTGATAATTACTACTTAACCCCATTATTTCACTTGGATTTACAAAATGCTAAAAATTCTTCATTCTTTCTGCATTTATTAGCTAGGATATTTCTGAAAGAACTCTCATTGGATTATTTGGATTGTTAATTTTTATTTATTTATTTATTTATTTATTTGAGAGAGAGAGAATGATCAACAGAGAGCATGAGAGGGAGGAGGGTCAGAGGGAGAAGCAGACTCCCTGCCGAGCAGGGAGCCCGATGCGGGACTTGATCCCGGGACTCCAGGATCATGACCTGAGCCGAAGGCAGTCACTTAACCAACTGAGCCACCCAGGCGCCCCTGGATTGTTAATTTTTAAAAATCTGAATCATTTATATCTTTAACTCAAGAGCAATGACTTTATTATTTAATTTATAAAAAAGAAACCAATGTTCATTCTACAAATTTAGAAAAATATGCAACTGTTTGGGCAACAACAAACATCCATATACTGGTAATGCAAAACATCTATTTCAAGAATAATTTTTTTTTTTTTTTTAAGAGCGAAAGAGTGCGAGTGGGGGGGAGAGGCAGAGGGAGAGAGAGAATCCCAAGCAGGTTCCACACCCAGCAAGGAGCCCAACGTGGGGCTCAATCTCACGACCCCTGAGATCATGACCCTAGCTGAAATCAAGAATTGGAGGTTTAATGGACTGAGCCACCAGGGCGCTCCTATTATGTATTTGAATAATTCTTATTCCAGTTCAGAGACTTTTTTTTTTCTTTTTTTAAAGATTTTATTTATTTATTTGTCAGAGAGAGAGAGAGCCCAAGCAGGGGGAGTGGTAGGCAGACCAGGCAGAATAGGCAGAGGGAGAAGCAGGCTCCCCGCAGAGCACAGAGCCCAATGTGGGACTTGATCCCAGGACCCTGGGATCATGACCTGAGCCGAAGGAGTCGCTTAACCAACTGAGCCACCCAGGGGTCCCTCCCAGAGACTTTTTCAATAAGAAGAATATATGATAGTCTGGTAATTTAGAAGTAACTATGTATCAAAATCTCTATACATCAACAGATGAAGTAAAGATAAGGACCTATGAGAAATGCTTTGTGAATATCTCTGAATGAAGAACAATAGCTTGTTAGTAATGAAAAAATTGCAGACCCTGCCACCCACCCCACCAAAAAAAAAAAAAAAAATTGTTCAAAAACATCTCAGGGGCGCCTAGCTGGTTCAGTTGGAAAACCATGAGACTCTTGTTCTTGCGGTCATGAATTCAAGTCCCAACAATGGGTGTACAGATTACTAAAAAAAAAAAAAAAAATCATCTTAACAAATCAAACTTAACAAAAAAATTATGCAATTACTTGAAGATGAAGAAGGGGAAAATATTAGGCATTAGTTTATAACTCTCACCTCTCCATTCCTCCAACTAGGGTAGAATCAAAAGAACTCTGAAGCATCAGAAACATCTGTTTAAAAATATGCTTGCTTTGGGGTACCTGGGTGGCTCAGTAGGTGAAGTGTCTGCCTTCGGCTCAGGACAATCCTGGAGTTCCCAGGATCGAGCCCCGCATCAGGCACCCCCCCTTCATCGGGGAGTCTGCTTCTCCCTCTCCCTCCCTCTCTCTCCCTCAAATAAATAAAATCTTTTAAAAAATAAAATAAAATAAAAACAAAACTTGTCAATGACATCACCATTTGGAAGCAAGCATATTTTAATTTTTTTAAAATTTATTTTATCTTTTTAAAAGATTTTATTTACTTATTTGACAGAGAGAGATTGAGAGAGAGGGAGAAAGAGAGCATGCACAAGCAGGGGGAGTGGGAGAGGGAGAAGCAGGGTCCCTGCTGAGCAGGGTGCCTGAGGCGGAGCTCGATCCTAGGAGCCTGGGATCACGACCCGAGCTGAGGCAGACATTCAACCAACTAAGCCACCCAGGTGCCCCAACAAGTTTTGTTTTTAGAGATCATGCTTTATGTTATTCTCCACTTTTGCTTATGTTTGACATTTTCTGTAATAAGACTTTTTAAAAAAATTAATGAAACCATACAAAAAATAGAAGATTTAAACAGAAACATTGAGAATAACATAATAAACCTTCATAATACCTCTCACCCAATTTCAACAACTATCAACTCATGGGCAATCTTGTTTCAGTATTTTTGCATACTCTGTTCATATTAATTTTATGGGCTAATAATTTATTTTCATACAACAGCATATGTTTTAATATTTATATCTTTTAAGTGTTTTACTTGATACCCTATATAAACCTTTATCCATTAATTTTTCAATGAATTCTAAATACTTAAAAAAATACCAGTAATAATACTGGCATCTGTTATTACACAAAATAAATACTCAAATAGCGACACTGTCATTTTGCTTTGTAGAAGTGTAGCAAGTAAGACCCAAGCACCTAGATGCCTGTTCTATGCCTACCCATCCCAGCCCTCCCTAGCACAATCACAATGTCATAACTATTACACTAAAATATTATTCCTAAATCTCAACCACCTTACCTCCATATTGCCTTAAAAGCAGATTAAACTGAAATAATTTTTTCTGAAAACTTCTATTTCAAAGCACTTAAAAAAGTATCATGCAGCAGGGAAACCCATGTTACAGTTTATAAATTTTACCATTACAAAATGCATACAGTATCATTAAAATAAGGCCAAAAGAGGGGGAAATTAAATACAAATGTGATGTCTTTTAGTGTAGTTAGTGGCACCGCACCCTCTCCTAACTTCTCAAAGCCTTTATACCCACCATTTTTGGCCTCCAGCAATTTATTGATGATGTTACTAAGGTCAGCAATTTCAGAGGCTGCAGGAATTGAGAAGGGAACATCATCTACCGCATATCTGTAAAAAGGAAATGATATGTCAAAGTCAAGTCTACAGATATTTTAACAAATGTGCATTTATTCATTCAACAAGTATTTACTGGGTATTTAATATATGCCAGACATTTTGCTATGTCGGGTTAACAAAAACCAATTAGCACATGATCTCTGTTCTCAGAAAGGGTCAGATAATCAAAATACAATAAAAGTATATAAGAACAATGTCTTTTTTATTATGTTAATCCCCATACATTACATCATTAGTTTTTGATGTAGTGTTCCATGATTCATCGTTTGCGTATAACCCCCAGTGCTCCATTCCATACGTGCCCTCCTTAATACCCATCACCAGGCTAACCCATCCCCCAACCCCTCTCCCCTCTAGAACCCTCAGTTTGTTTCTCAGAGTCCATAGTCTCTCATGGTTCGTCTCCCGTCTCCGATTTCCCCGCCTTCATTTTTCCCTTCCTGCTATCTTCTTCTTTTTTTTTTTTTTTTAACATATAATGTATTATTTGTTTCAGAGGTACAGGTCTGTGATTCAACAGTCTTACACAATTCACAGCAATGTCTTAAGTGATATACAGAATGGGAGAACAAAGAAGCTGTAGATCATTTCAACCAAAGGATAGAAAAACAGGGTGTAAAAGAATGCACAAGAAAGATCATTCTTAAGTTTTATCTGGGAAGTGACTTTGTCAGGTAACGGGGGTAGACAGAAAGGGTGCAGAAAAGCAAGAGCAGCAACCAATAGCTAAGAATTATTAAACTGCCCACTCAGCCTATTCCACAAAGTGTGATTTTGCTCTAGACAGTGACCAAAGGTAAGGTTAAGGAGATGTGCACAGAGTGGTTAATCTACTACATGAAGTAATTTTTACTTCTTTCCCTAGGCAATGAGGTACCACTGTAGTAGTCCTAATTAAAGAATAATATCATCGGAATTTTGTTTCATTAGATCTTCTTGGCAGCACTGTTGAGACCGGATTAGAGGAACACACAACAAGGGTCAAATTAGAAAACTCTTGTAAGAGAGAATGGGAGAAAATATGTGCAAATCACATTTCTGATAAAGAACTTGTATCTAGAATATATAAAGTACACTTACAACTCAATAATAAAAAGACAACTTAATTTAAAAAATGGGCAAAGAATTAAAAGACATTTCTCCAAAGAAGATATACAAATGGCCAACAGGCACATGAAAAAGATGCTCCACATCATTATTCACCAAGGAAACGTAAATCAAACCACACAAGATCAGCTTGCAGTCACTATAACGACTATAATAAAAAAGAACGAAATGTTGGTAAGGAAGTAGAGAAATTCGAACCCTTATTCATTACTGATGGGAATGTAAAATGGTGCAGTTGCTTTGGGAAAACCTGGCAGTTCTTCAAAAAGTTAAACATGGAACTACCATTTGACCCAGCAACTCCACTTCTAAGTATATACCCAAGAGAAATGAAAATACATGTCCACACAAAACCTTGTACACAGGGGCGCCTGGGTGGCTCAGATGGTTAAGCAAGAGACTCTTGGTTTCAGCTCAGGTCATGATCTCAGGGTCTTTCTGATGACCTTCCCCAATAGGAAGAAGGAAGGGAGACGAAAGAAGGAACAGAAGAATAAGAGGCCATCACAATTCAAACCACAAATGGCAAATTTTAGTCACCACATAGAGTGATATATGGAGTGATTCCAGAGAAGATGGCTAGCTAGCTACCTACATACATACATACACACATACATAGATTTAAACCTGTTGCATTGACCCACAATACACAAATATCTCCAAAAGAGGGAAAATTAGCATTCCTTTATTTTTAAAGATGTATCAGTAAATGAGAGACACACAATCTGAGCCCTTCCTCATACCGAAGATCAGCAGATAAACTGAATAAAAATCATTGTAAATACGCTGTTTGTCAGCAACCAGTCAGGAAAAATGGAAGGCAACAGCGGAGAGATGAAAAGAATAACTAATAAACAACCACAGAAATAGTCTGCCACACATTGGGCTTTACTGTGAATTCGGCAGACCTGATCATATTTAAGAGGAGGTAACACATCTGTGAGCCAAGACAGGACTCTAGCCCAGAAAGCACACTGGGTATCTTAACAATGTTTTCCGCAACATTGTATGAAAAAACAATGACAACAAGGAAGTTTGCTTCCCTGAACCACACTTTGACCCCACATTTTCTTTAATAACTAGCCTGAATTAAGGTAACTTGTTGGGGTTAATGCAGAGCATGAAATCAGTCATAATACCTGGCTTGCTAAAATGTAACAGAGGCCCCTGAGGGCGAGGGAGGTTTTCGGAGAAGGGCGTAGGCCTTTGGAATGCCGAGGCCCGGAGGCCCGGAGGCCCGCGTGACCACTCTGCCGTAGGAATGCCCCGGGGAGTTACCTTCCAGAAGCTCTCTTAGCCCAAACAGCCACCCTGTGATCTAAGAGATGTGTGCATTGTCCCTTAGGCTATGTTTAGTAGAACATGCAGATTAGCATATCTTATCTTTCCTGTAAATCCTCTCAGTTTCAGTAAGACCCCCTGTCACACATCATGTGCTTGAGAAACAGTGATAAGAATATCCTGAAGGACCAATAAAAGTGGAAGACAAGAAGAGCAAAGGGTCTTCGGCTCTGAGCGCCGACCCCCGACTTCTCCTCTCTTTCACAGAGAAGTTTGGAGTCACCTTTCATCTGTCGGTACAGGGATTGCTGGCCATTCCCAGCAGTAACTCCATTAAAAAATTAGTAATTATAACAAGAAAGTTTTGTGTGATAGTACAAAATTAGTTACGGAAACAAAATACCCCAATAATTGCTTCATGGGGAAAAAAAAGGACAGTATGCTTCTTTATGAGTCCAGTGAAATTCAAGAAATCTGCTGCTTTTAAATAAAACAACAAAATCACAAAATAATAGTAATGGCTAACTCTAGATGCCAAGAAATGATCTCAATTTATTGCTCAACCCTATGATGCAGGTGTGATTATATCTGAATTTACAGATGAGAAAACCAAGAAGCAGAGAATTGCATAATCTGTGCAGTCACACATCTAACAAGTGGGAGATCCAGGATTCATATTTGGGCAATCTAGGTCCACAGTCTGCTGTCTGCACCATTATGTGATGCTGTCTTTATGGATACCAAAATCAACTTTTAAGTCATTTAAGAAAGAAATGGAATTCAAAAAATAAATTTAATAATGAAGACTACTTTAAAAGCAGGACATAGAATTTAAATAAAAATTTGAATTAAAAAAAATAGCAGCACAGGCAGTGGCTTCCTTTGCTACAGCTTGTGGACAGGATTTGCTATTTCATTCTGGGTATATTCAGAGTAAAATATCTCTGAATCATTCTCTTCAGTTCTAATATTCTTATAACCTTAAAGCTTTGCCATGTTTTAAAAAGTAACTAATACAGGAGCTTCTGGGTGGCTCAGTTGGCTTGATTTCGGCTCAGGTCATGATCTCAGGGTCATGAGATTGAGCCCCACATCAGGTTCCAGGCTTAGCTCTGAGTCTGCTAGGGACTCTCTCCCCTCCTTCTGCCCCTCTCCCCTGCTCACTCTCTGTCTCCCCCCTCTAAAATAAATAAATCTTTAAAACAAGAACAACAATAAAACCTTGTAAAAAGTTCACATCACCACAACTCATAATAGCCAAAAAGTGGAAACAATCCAAACATCCATCAACTTAAAAATTGGAAACAAAATTTGGTATCCCATATATCCATATAATGGAATATTATTTAGCCATAAAAAAGAATGAGTACTGATATGTATTACAATATGGATGAATATTGTAAACATCATCCTAAGTGAAAGAAGCCAGTCACAAAAGACTACATATTATATAATTACATTTATTTTTTTAAGATTTTATTTATTTGAGAGAGAGTGAAAGCTAGAGAGAGAGAAGCAGACTCCCCACTGAACAGGGAGCCTGACGTGGGGCTCCATCCCAGGACTCCAGGACCCTGACCTGAGCCGAAGACAGTTGCTTAACCAACTGAGCCACCCAGGTGCCCCTATATAATTACACTTATACGAAATGTCCATAACAGACAAATCCACAGAGACAGAAAGTAGATTAGTGGTTGTCAAGGGCTGGGGTTGGAAGGATTAGGGGATAATAGCTAAATGGTGGTGGAAAATGTTCTAAAACTATAGTGATGGTTGTACAATTTTGCAAAAACTGGACACTTTATTTCTATTTTATTTTTTAATTAAAAGATTTTTTTTTATTTATTTGACAAAGAGACAGAGAGCACAAGCTCAGGGAGCGGGAGAGGGAGAGGGAGAAGGACCCTGGGATCATGACCTGAGTCAAAGGCAGATGCTTAACTGACTGAGCCACTCAGGTACCCCAATATTGCACACTTTAATGTGTGAATTCTGTTGTATGTGAATTATATTTCAAGAAAGTTGTTACTACAAAAAAAAAAGTCTAAAGCCTGATTTAAAGCCCTAGCTGTGGGGAATGGAAAAGTTTCAAAAGATGTTAAGGTAGAATCCAGGGGCTCATCAAGACATGATACAATAAATCTCTTTTTGCCACAATGAGGGAGGGGGCTTCAGATCTTGTTAAAATATAGATTTTCAATCAGTAGGTCTGAGGTGGAGTCTGAGATTCTGCTTTTTCTAATAAGCTCCCAAGTGATGCTGATTCTGCTGATCTTCAAACTACACTTTTAGTAGTAAGGCTACAGTTATATGTATCAAACCTAAAAAAAAAAAAAAGCAATAATTTAGGTTCTCCAAAAGGTAACAAAACCTAGGTTTTTCTGGGGGTGCCTGGGTGGCTCATTTGGTTGAGTGTTCAACTCTTGGTTTTGGCTCAAGTCCTGATCTCATGGGTGGTGAGATCAAACCCTATGTTGGGCTCAACACTCAGTGGGGAGTCCACTTGGAATTCTCTCCCTCTCTCTCTCTCTCTCTCTCTCTCTCTCTCTCTCCCCCCCTGCCCCTCCCCCCACTTGCACATAGGTGCTCTCGCTCTCCAAAATAAATAAATAAATCTTACAAAAACCCAAAGCACTCCCAAAGTTTTTGGCTTTTCCTTTCACTTACTATTTGGTCAGTAAAATGAGGGGGAGAAAGCATAATTCATATACATGTATATGTAATTTATATACATATATGTGAAAAAAACTAGTCACCCCCCCATTTTACTCACCAGAACATATTATGTATAAGAAGCAAAAACTTAATTTTTAGGTTTTGTTACCTTTTTGAAGAATTTAAACACACACACACACACACACACATATATAATGTTTATCCATTTATCTCAGGGGTTAAAACATAATGGTCTATTATTTCTTAAAAATTCATGTGAATCAACAATTATCTCAATAAAAATTTCAATTAGAAAAAATACAGTGGTCATGTTATTGTACCACATTCCTTGAAAAGTATCTAGACCAAGTATAAATACTCATGTGCACTGATAATACAATTTATGTATCCTGTAAGCAACAAGAGGAGTGAATATGATTTACCCCATCAACTCATAAAACTACAAAGAATCAAAGACATCATCTTAATTGAGGTGGGAGTTTTCTAGTTTACCACTGACATTAGCTTGTTAATACAACAAATATTCATTATATATTATCAGTACAGGAAGAACTTGACAAACATTTGTTGACTCAGTCAATCCAAGAACTGTAATACACAGTCCCCTACCATCAAAAGACTTACACTATACCTGAAGAGACACTAAGAAAAATTAATAGTGTAATATACACCGCAAGACTGAATACAATTAGGTTTCAAATGAATGCTACTGACCTAGGGACCATTAGTAAAAGTGCTCATATATACATATACACACGCATATATATATACACATACATGTGTAAGCATGTATATAAATACACAAACCTGTAACTGAATTGACTTTATCAAAATACTCCTAAATACTCTTTATCAAAAACCAGTTCTACCAACCCTACCAATCTACCTGGTTTAGAAAAACATCGTCTGGGAGCCTGGGTGGCTCAGTCGTTAAGCGTCTGCCTTCGGCTCAGGTCATGATCCCAGGGTCCTGGGATCGAGCCCCGCATCCGGCGTCCTGCTCTGCGGGAAGCCCGCTTCTCTCTCTCCCACTCCCCCTGCTTGTGTTCCCTCTCTCGCTGTGTCTCTCTCTGTCAAATAAATAAATAAAAAATCTTAAAAAAAAAAAAAAGAAAAACATCGTCTCACCTACTTAAAAAGAAAATAAACCTGTGTTTTCTTAAACTGTGAAACACCACTAGCAGGCAGCCTGTAACGACTAGGTCCATTGTTCACTTTTTAAAATTACGTATGTGCTTCATTCAGGAAGCAAACTTGAAGCCCTTCAGATCCCTCTACACTCGCAGTTCAAATTATACACAGCCTAGGAAGCTAGGCAAATAGGATCTGTGATCTCAGAGGTCGATCCCGGAGAAATCCTGGCAAGGTATAGCTTCCGATTGAGCGGAAAACTCGCTCAAGCCAGGAATTCCGGGGGGGGGGAGGGGGGAAAGAGGGGAGACATTGAGAGCAAAGACAACCGAGGCTCCACAAAGTCATACGGAAGGAGTTCTTGGGAAGGATCCTAGGGAGGCGAGAGGAGAGGAAAGAAAAGGACGCTTACTTACTTCTTGTTGTGAGTGAAGAAGCGTGTCTGGAGCTGAGCCATGGCCAGGAGTACACACAAGGCTTGTCTACAGAAACGTAAGGGGTAATAGTCAGACAACAGGCTCTCTGGTCTCTTAAGACTACAAAAAGAGGCAGCTCAAAATTAGCTTGCACAGATACGCGAGAAGATGCAGTCTTCTGAGCTTCCGCTTTCCTTCCTCCGGCCTCCACAGCAACGAGACAACCACGAGGCTGCTCTTACACAGAGACCCAGCCCACAAACATCAACTACCTATTCCTAGATTTAGGAATCATCGATTAGTGAAGCATAGTTTTAAAGGCGGAGTGTCCCTAATTTTTAAAATTTCTTTTAATATATTTAGGCCTGTGGTCGATTATGAAGATACGGAAAGGCCCAATTCAAACTGTTTCTATCTCTTTTTAATTTTAAGAGGTTGTCTTCCGAACCTATACTTCAAACACAGTTCCTAGACACTACCACTCCCAGAAAGCAGCGCTTCTCAGACGCTGTAACCACTGGGAATCGTAGTCTTTTTTGCCATGCTGTCCTCAGGATATCTTATTTGCTCCAGTCAGATATCTATTATATTTCCTCTGCCTACACCTTTAATTTACTAAAGGCTTTTCGGCTTTATTTTCTTACGCATACTCCCAATCATAACCTCACTCTACCGAGACTTTCGGAGGGCTCCCACCTCTAGCTTCAGGCTTTAGATCCAGGTGAGAGTCAGGGATACGAAAAAAAAAAAAAAGAACGAATCAAAAAGGAAACGGACGACGGTGGCCGATAGTGGTCTAGTCTCACAGTACTGCACTGCGCGCTCTCAGAAGGATGCGCCTGCGCATTGTGCTGGTCTCCATGGCAGGGCCTCGGAGCCAAGACGAGGTTGAGTAGACTCGTTTTGAATTTTCTCCCCTCTGCTCCGGCACCTTGTGAACTTCCCTCCTCGCCCTGTAGGGCTCTCGGAAGCGGCGGGACTAGGGGAGTTGGGGGTTTGACCGAGTTGTCGGCGCCCACGAATGGGACACTACCTCCCAACCCCCATTTCTTTCCTCCTGCCTCCTCCTCCCGTCACGTCCTGACCAGCCTGCTCCCTGAGCAACCGCTGGTCCCCGCCCCCATCTTGCAGTCGGGTCCGGGTGGTGCCTTCCGCGCCCAGCCTCGGCGCCTTTTCGGGGCCCCACACGATGAGGCCCACTATTCCCCTCCCGGGGCCGCGCTGGGGCGGGGGGGTGGGGTGGGGGGAGGCGCTCGGGAAGGCAGGCTGGAGAAGGTGGAGATTAAGTGTCTGGAGGAGGGTTGCTGAGCCTCAGGACGCGCCACCGCCGCGGAGAAGGACCCGGACCCCCTTGGGCGGGAGCGCCTAGTGTGTGGTCCTTCGGGCAGCCAAGAGCCCCGCTTTTCAGATTTTGTGTTTTTTGTTTTGTTTTGTTTTCACCTTATGAGCGCATTTATATCTTCTGGTTAGAAGGGGAAAGGCGTCCTCCCCCACATTCTCCTGCAATTTTTGACTTTTTTTTTTGGTCTTGAAGTTACCTAAAGGCCTATGCCTTAATCTAAATGGTCCGGAGAGTTATTCTAATTGAATTTAGTTATTTCTCTGTGAGAGGATGGATGGAGAGATACTATCTAGATCTCAAAGTCAAATTTTAAGTCGTTCGCCAAAACTGCAAGAGGAGGACTTCAAGAGACAGCAGTTTAGAATCAGGCTAAACTGGATTGCAGAATTTGTGGGCAGAGCGGTGTGTGTGCAGGTGAAAACAACTAAAGCTTTCCTTTACGTTGTTTAAAGATGCGCTGCAATTAAGTAGGCACCTGGTATTTAAACCATAGCCTATGGGAAAGTATTTAAACAATTGTAAGCGGAAAAATAATCTTTTATTGGAAAGCAATGATAATGAAAGTAGGACAATTTTCAATTCACTCACCTTTCTAGAATGCGGGCTCTTGAACCTGAATGCCTCAACTACTTATTAACCGCTCTGTGCCACACTTGGGTCACTGTGAGAATTAAATGCCACAAGTAAATGTTAAATTTATCACCATCATTATCATTTAGATGTCTCTTGGCTAGAACCTTTGCCAACCTGAACAAATAAGAGAGAATAGCTTCATGGTTAGAGGAATAAAAAGAAAATCTCTGCTGAAGTCCTAGGAAAGGAAGGACTGGGCTTGCAAATAGAACCTGTGGTCATTTAACCATGTGACTCATTGTAATGGTGAGAATTGTATGCCTTAGACCACCTGAAGCTTGAAACACTTTCTTAACTGAAGTCTTGCTATTTAATCCATATTTTCTGAATTTGGTAGACGTGGAAAGAAATTTAACAGTTTTAAACATTTTCCTGTAATCATAAGTGATTTTTTAGTTACAGCAGTAAAATTGACTGAATTAACATTCATAGAGCTGGAAATAATCTTCAAATAATTAGGTTCTTTTTCAGATTATTTTTTTACTATTGATAAAATATTATTGGTTAAAATATCTTTTAAAAATTTATAGTTAGAGGGGTGCCTGGCTGGCTCAGTCAGTGGACCATGCATCTCTTGATCTCTGGGTAAATTCAAGACCAAAATTGGGGGGGGGGTGGAGATTACTTAAAAATAAAATCTTAAAAATAACAAAAAAGGTATGGTTAGTTTAATAAATTTTAGCGATCATTAATTTGACATTTAAGAAAATACAATACCTGATAATCACTATAGGTTGATCTTAATTTGAATTGAGAAGTATGACCAGTAAGATACAGAACCTAAATATGTACTTAATAAGATAAAACTTCAATTTGCAAAGCAGAGATGTTGAATTCACTAAAGTACATTTTTCATTTGAGACCTTCTTTTAGTTAAGGAAAATTGTAAGTGTTCTAGAGTAACTGAACACCCACTATGATGGCTTTGGTGTTTTTTCAGTAGTGACTCGTGTCATATTTGGTGTTCTCTCCATGCAGTACTTAGGGTAGTACTTTTGAGTGTTTTTCTTAGAACATTAACTTCAAGCTTTTTGTTCTTGATGATTTCGTACGTGATTCATTTACTGTGGTCTTCATGAAGACACATTGTTATCTGGAAAATCACAGCTTGGAAGATACGTGTTTCTATTAAAGGTTTCTTTTTTTCTGCATGTAATGGCATGGTATGGTATGATCTGAAGACTATGCATGGGCTTCAGAGTTCTGTTGTTTTGGGTTTTTTTTTTTCCAGCTTAGTTTTGAATCTGAGCTCTAATGCTCTCTCTGATCTTAGGTAAGTTACTTGACAGCTTTGGTTTTCTTATCTACAGAGATAAGATCCAACTCGGTGAATGTGAGGATTAAATGAAATAATCTGTATAGCTCTCAAAGAGCAAAGAGGTAAAATGAGGTATGTATTTACAGGGTAAGAAATGGATAGAAACCAAGATTATAGGGAAGCTTATAGACAGGGCAAACCTTAGATTAAAGAGACAGTGTGAACACTAGCCTTAAATTTTTTTCAGTGAAAAGTTAAAATAAGTTATTATTTATATATATTTGCATACATTTAAAATTTTGATGTTGACTTAACACATTATAACTTTCCAAACCCATCATTAAAAAAAATAAATTTTTTTTTTTTTTTTTAAGATTTTATTTATTTATTTGACAGAGAGAGACACAGCGAGAGAGGGAACACAAGCAGGGGGAGTGGGAGAGGGAGAAGCAGGCCCCCCACTGAGCAGGGAGCCTGATGTGGGGCTCGATCCCAGGACCCCGGGACCATGACCTGAGCCGAAGGCAGACCCTTAACAACTGAGCCACCCAGGCGCCCCAAAAATAAATTGTTCTATCAAATACTTGTGAACTAGGAGTCTTGATTTAATTTTTGACACCACTGATTGATAATAATTTTGTATACATCATAAAAGGAATATTGTGTCATTTACCTACCCTAAAAGATGAGAGAAATTTTATTTTCTAAAGTACTTTTGAGCAACATTTTTTTAATGTTAATAAGTTAAAATATCTGGCCCTGATATTTAATATATTTCAAGATCCTTTAAATCTTAGGACACTAACAAGGGACCTAGAATTAGGAGAATCTCTAAGACTAAACTAAAAGTGGCTTCATCATTCAGTTACCCTGTTTGGGGATTTATTCTCAGGTAATTGGTTTTAACAGATACATTTTACCACACAAAAGTCTGTAGAGGAAACTCAACAAAATAATCAGATGTTAAGATAATTACCTGTAAAGTTTTGAACAAATAAAATTTGCTATTGAACAAAAGCAAAACAGCAGTAGCCCAAATATGGTCCACAGAGATATGAGTGAATACAGCCTGAATAGTCAGTCTTTTCCTTTCTGCCATGCATTAAATATGTATAAACAATAAAAAGCCCTTTTTCCCTATAAAACATGAAACTTCTATTTTAACAGTTTCTTCCTAATCTTTGCTTTTGATATAAGGTAAAATCCACTTTTTTAAGTGATGTGAAATATTCTAGAAAGCAATTTGACAGCAAAATGTAATGCTTTAGTGTGTGTTGTGAACTCCAATCATTAGCTGTCTATGCATGTAATACGTTCTTCTTTCTGTTTTATGTAATTCCAGTATGATTTGCTTAAAAACTAACCTTGTCAAACCAGTTCCAGGATTTTTTACAGGGTGTACAGGTTTAGGGAGGGCAGTCTTTGTTCTCAAGCTTCTGTGGTTCCAAAAAAAAATGCCCTGTTAGTAAATATTTCATGAGAGATGCAATTTACTGGGGAGGTCTTTGTTTCAGTAGTAGTTAAAGAATGTGAGTTGCAACAAAACCATAGTCCAAACACCTAATTTTAGATAAGGAGACTGACACAGAGAGATTAAGTCACCTACTCCTGGACACATGCAGTTATCTATAAAGTCAGTCCTAATCTTTAGTTTTCTTCAACTGAGTTAGTTGATGGATCTACTGTACTTGGATGGTAATGGCTATTTTATAATAAAACCTGGATAACAAAATCTAGTAGTTTTCTTTATGTGTAGGAAAAGAAAATATACATTGAATACCTTCTCATTACAGAAAAAATGCTGCTGTGAAGACATAATTATAGCTCTCATGCAAATGAAGCCACAACTATCATGATTTAGTGCCCCCCCCAAAGGAAGAACTTAAGTGAACAAGAGAGGGCATTTCTGGGAATGGTAGAATGCTTGAGGCCTGAATTGAAATTTGAGCTACTACCTGAAGGTAATACTTTTATTTTTAACTAATTGAAAGTAACAGCTCTATAAAAGTTAACTATTACCTATTATATATTAATGAAAAATCAGATTACACTTTGTATATAGGTACTTTGTTCTGTTTATGTTTACCAGTTGGAAGAAAATACCTAGATACTTAATATCTTCATTCTTAAAAATTTCACTTTGACATAGTTAATTGAAAGTTAGGGGGCGCCTGGGTGGCTCAGTCATTAAGCATCTACCTTCGGCTCAGGTCATGATCCGAGGGTCCTGGGGTTGAGTCCCGCATCATGCTCCTTGCTCAGCGGGGAGCCTGCTTCTCCCTCTGCCTGCCACTCCCCCTGTTTGTGCTTTCTCTCTCTCTATCTCAATCTCTCTCTTTCTCTGACAAAAAAATAAAATCTTTTAAAAAAAAATGTTAGATATAATAATTTCTAGCATGTACTGACATTGAGGTTAGATGGGAAAATTGGATATTTTAAGTCACCCTGCATTTGTCAGGATTGAAAAGCGTAATGCAAATTGATGGGGGAATTAAGGGAGGAAGGAGTAATGCTTTTCTTTTCGCTTCATATTTTTTTTTTAAAGGATGTTTGTAACATAGGAATGTACTTTGAACTTCCAATTAAACAATGGGTTAGTCAATAGATACCGAAACCCATTTTTCCATATAGAAACTAAGTAGTATTTACCCAGTGTAACCATAAAAAACTTCTTTAACCTGTAGTATAGATGTACATACTGAAAAGAAAATTTTGAGGTTTCAGTTCCCAAAAGACAGCAGAAAAAGAAATTATCTTTGAGTGGTAAAATCCCAGTCTGAACAAAGTCCTGAAGTAGGTGTTTTTCTGTAAACAGCATCCTCATCATCTTTGCTGGTACAATTCCCTGGGGCATCCATCCTGTCCTCTTCATTGCAGCATAGCTCAGGCCTCTGCTGAAGCCCTTTTAAGTGTTCTGAGCTTCAAGTGTACTTGCTTTCTCACCTCCAAATTAAACATCCCAGGGTAGCTATTCTGAACTCTTCTTAAATGAAGAAAGTGATTTAAATTTACACAAATTTGTTAATGACTGATAGTCTGTCCAGAGTTTTTTCTTTTTTAGGAGAAAATGCTTATTATCTCCAGTGAAAATTTCAGCTAGGGTAAGAGAAAGTAAATAAAATGAAAAAGATTTAGGCCAGTAGGGATAATTTGTAATGGGATCAGGGCAGCTATTAGGAAACTGGGAGTAAGATTTTAGAATTCTTTCCCCTAAGCTATTTGCACTTTTCACTTCTTCTCAAGCTCCACTTTTGAATCTATTTGCAGAATGTTTTCTCAATGACTACAGTGCCTGCAAGATTAGAACTCTAGCTTTTTCAAGAGATCAGAGATGTTTAAATTGTTTGCAGGAGGGCTTTGGTGCTTTAGGGACTGCCTCTAATTTGAACCAGGAGAAGTGGAGAACAAAAATGAACGAAGAATTTTCTTTTAGCATCTATAATTTGTTAACCTATCAAAAAAAAAAAAAATTAAAGCCATGACTAATGAAGGAAGGAGGGAGTTTTTTTCTGTTACTTTGAAAGCGTTCCTATTGTAATAATGAAGAGTAGGCTTTGGGATCAGTACATGTACCTTGCTCAGCCACTTAGTATATTTGTAATCTTGAGAAAGTTACTTAATTGCCTGAGTCTTATTTCCTTACACGTAAATTGGAGCAAGTAACTGAATCACAGGGTTGTTGAAAGGATTATATAAAATGACATATATAAAACACTTTTAGGTGCACCTGGGGGGCTCAGTCGGTTAAACCTCTGACTCCTGATTTCAGCTTTCATCACGATCTCAGGGTTGTGAGATCCAGCCCTGTGCTGTGCTCCATGTTCACTGGGTAGTCTGCTTCTGTCCCTCTCCCTCTGCCCTAACCCCCACTCACACTGTCTTTCTCTCTCAAATAAACAAATAAATCTTAAAAAAAAAAAACAAAAAACTTTTAGCATAGTGCTTTACCATAGTACTCAATAATTGATAACCTTATAACCTTGAGCAATGAGCCTCAGTTTCCTTTTCTGTAAAATGGTGGTAATAGGTTCTGTATCACAGAATATAGTGATTATTAATAATTCTAGCTAATATTAAGTATAATAAATATTAAGTTATATAGCTATGACAAATTCATAATCTTCATCTATTTTGTCATAATAGTGTTTATATTTAAAACTCAAAGGGCTCTCAAAAATATATATATATATTTTTAGAGATTTATTTATTTTAGAGAGAGAGAGAGGGAGAGTGGGGGGGGGCAGGGAGGAGCAGAGGGAGAGAGAGTCCTAAGCAGACTCACACTGAGCATGGAGCCGGACGTGGGACTTGATCTCACAATGCTGAGAACGCAACCTGAGCCAAAACCAAGAATCGGAGGCTTAAACAACTGCCCTACCCAGGTGCCCCTCAAAAATATTTCTTAATCTTGGGGTGCCTGGGTGGCTCAGTTGGTTAAGCGGCTGCCTTTGGCTCAGGTCATGATCCTGGAGTCCCTGGATCGAGTCCCGCATCAGGCTCCCTGCTTGCAGGGAGTCTGCTTCTCCCTCTGACCCTCCCCCCTCTCATGTGCTCTCTCTCATTCTCTCGCTCTCAAATAAATAAATAAAATCTTAAAAAAAAAATTTCTTAATCTTGATGTCATCATGTTTAGACAGTGAACATTTCAGTGTAATTAATTTACTTTAAAAAATTGAATTGTAGGGACGCCTGGGTGGCTCAGTTGGTTAAGCAACTGCCTTCGGCTCAGGTCATGATCCTGGAGTCTCGGGATCGAGTCCCACATCGGGCTCCCTGCTCGGCAGGAAGTCTGCTTCTCCCTCTGACCCTACCCCCTCTCATTCTCTCTCTCAAATAAATAAATAAAAATATTTTTAAAAAAATTGAATTGTATTCTTGACAGCAATTATTTCAGTTTTAATACATCCCTCAGTAGTTGAATCTAACTTCGTAAGACTTTTCTTTTTGAATAGTGTTCTTTTATTTTTCTACTCTGGACATTGGAAGATTTACAGAAAAATCAATAGATTTACAGAAAAATCGAGCAGGGGCACGTAGGTGGTGCAGTCAGTTAAGTGTCCGACTTGGTTTCAGCTTGGGGTGTGGTCTCGGGTGGTGGAATCAAGCTCTGCCTCCAGCTCCACACACAGCACGGAGTTGGCTTGAGATTCTCTCTCCCTCTTCCTGCCCCTCCCACTGTGCGTGCGCTCTCTCTAAAATAAATCTTTTTTTTTTTTTAAAGATTTTATTTATTTGAGAGAGAGAGAATGAGAGACAGAGAGCAGGAGAGGGAGGAGGGTCAGAGGGAGGAGAAGCAGACTCCCCTACAAGCAGGGAGCCCGATGCGGGACTCGATCCCGGGACTCCAGGATCATGACCTGAGCTGAAGGCAGACGCCTAACCATCTGAGCCACCCAGGCGCCCTAAAATAAATCTTAAAAAAAAAAAAAAAAAAAGAATCAAACAGGGAATACAAAGATTTCCATATTCCCCCCCACACACATTTCTTCCTCTATCTGCTAGCACACAGTTTTCCCTTTATTAACATTTTGCATTAGTGTGGTATGTTTCTTTTTTTTTTAAATATTTATTTATTTCGTAAGTTCTATGCCCAGGACAGGACTAGAACTCACAACCCTAAGATCAAGAGCTGCATGCTCCACAGACTGAGCCAACCAGGTGTGGCATATTTCTTAAAATTAATAAACCAATATTGATAGATTATTGTGAACAAAAGTCTATAGTTTGCATTAAGGTTCACTATTTGTGTTGTATAATTATATGGATTTTCACAAAACCCATATCAAAATGTCATGTATCCACCATTACGGTATCAGAAAGAATTGTTTCATCACAATAAAAATCTCTCAACCTGGGGCAACTATTGATCTTGTTACTGAGTCTATAGTTTTGCCTTTTCAAGAATGTCGTATATTTGAAATTATATAGTATGTAGCCTTTTCAGAGTGACTTCTTTCACTTATCAGTACGCACTTAAGGTTTCCCTTGTCTTTTGTGGCTTAATAGCCTTTTTCTAAAAATTGAAGTTCACATATAATAGCAGTTTCAGGTGTACAACATAGTGATTTGACAATTATAAACATTATGAAATGCTTACCGTGATAAGTGTAGATGCCATCTGTCGTCATAAAAAGTTATTACAATACTATTGACTATATTCTATGTGCTGTGCTTTTTATCTTTGTGACTTACTATTTTTTTGAGAGAGAGCAAGCAAGCAGGGAGGAGGGGCAGGGGGAGAGAATCTTTTTTTTTTTTTAAGATTTATTTATTTATTATTTTAGAGAGGGGGGGAGAGGGAAGGAAGAAGAGGGAGAGAGAGAATCTCAAATAGACTCTGCACTGAGCACAGAACCTGACATGGGGCTCAATCTCAAGACCCTGAGACCATGTCCTGAACTGAAACCAAGAGTTGGACACTTAACTGATAGAGCCACCCAGGCACCACATGACTTGCTTATTTTATAACTGGAAGTTTGTATCTCAGTTCCACATGTAAGAGATCATGTGGTATTTGCCTTTCTCTAGCTGGCTGCATATCTTCTTTAGTAAAGTGTTTGTTCAAATATTTTGCCCACTTTTTGTTTGGTTGTTGTCTTATAATTGAGTTGAAACAGTTCTTTACAGAGCTGGGATACAAATTCCTGTATCAGGAATATGTTTTGCAAATATTTTCTCCCAAACTGTAATGAATAAAACTTTTTAATTTTGATGATGTCCATTTTATAGACTTATATTTTCATGCTTTTTGTGTCATGTTTAAGATATTTTTTGCCAAACCCACAGTCACAAAGATTTTCTCCTATGATTTCTTCTAGAAGTTTTATAGTTTTACAGGCCGTGATCTGTTTCAAGTTAATTTTTTTTTATGGTTTGAGGTAAGGGTCATTTACTGTTTTGCATATAGCTATTGTTTCAGCTCCATTTGTTGAAAAGACTATCCCTTTTTTCTTAATTGCCTTGGCACCTTTATCGAAAAGCAGTTGACAAGGGGCGCCTAATCTCGCTTGAGATTCTCTCTCCCTCTGCCCCTCCCCCTGCTCACTGTCTCTCTCTCTCTCTCAAATAAATAAATCTTTTGTTTGTTTT
Source organism: Neomonachus schauinslandi (assembly GCF_002201575.2). NCBI lineage: Eukaryota > Metazoa > Chordata > Mammalia > Carnivora > Phocidae > Neomonachus > Neomonachus schauinslandi. The sequence goes on from NC_058405.1 coordinate 160,731,413, forward strand.
AATTTTATTTTATTATGTTATGTTAATCACCATATATTACATCATTAGTTTTTGATGTAGTGTTCCATGATTCATTGCTTGCCTATAACAGCCAGTGCTCCATTCAATACGTGCCTTCTTTTTGTGTGTGTGTGTGTGTGTTTTCATCTATTCATTTTTTATTATTATGTTGTTAATCACCATACATTACATCATTAGTTCTTGATGTAGTGTTCCATGATTCATGCCTTCTTTAATACCCATCACCAGGTTATCCCCTACCCCCACCCCTCTAGAAGCCTCAGTTTGTTTCTCAGAGTCCATGGTCTCTCATGGTTCATCTCCCCCTCTGATTCCCCCCCTTCATTTTTCCCTTCCTACTTTTTTTTTTTTTAAACATATATAATGTTTTATTTGTTTCAGAGGTACAGGTCTGTGATTCATCAGTCTTACACAACTCACAGCACTCACCATAGCACATACCCTGCCCAATGTCTATCACCCAGCCACCCCATCCCTCCCACCCCCCACCGCTCTAGCAACCCTCAGTTTGTTTCCTGAGATTAAGAATTCCTGGTATCAGTGAGATCATATGATACATGTCTTTCTCTGATTGACTTATTTCACTTAGCATAATACCCTCTAGTTCCATCCACATCGTTGCAAATGGCAAGATTTTTTTTTTTGATGACTGCATAATATTCCATTGTATATATATAAACCACAACTTCTTTATCCATTCATCTGTTGATGGACATCTTGGCTCTTTCCATAGTGTGGCTATTGTGGACATTGCTGCTATAAACATTGGGGTGCACGTACCCCTTCGGATCACTATATTTGTATCTTTGGGATAAATATCCAGTAGTGCAATTGCTGGGTTGTACGGTAGCTCTATTTTCAACTTTTTGAGGAACCTCTATCCTGTTTTCCAGAGTGGCTGCACCAGCTTGCATTCCCACCAACAGGGTAGGAGGGTTCCCCTTTCTCCGCATCCTCGCCAACATCTGTCGTTTCCTGACGTTAATTTTAGCCATTCTGACTGGTGTGAGGTGGTATCTCATTGAGGCTTTGATATGGATTTCCCTGATGCCGAGCGATGTTGAGCACTTTTTCATGTGTCTGTTGGCCATTTGGATGTCTTCTTTGGAAAAATGTCTGTTCATGTCTTCTGCCCATTTCTTGATTAGATTAGTTGTTCTTTGGGTGTTGAGTTTGATAAGTTCTTTATAGATTTTGGATACTAGCCCTTTATCTGATATGTCATTTGCAGATATCTTCTCCCATTCTGTCAGTTGTCTTTTGGTTTTGTTGACTGTTTCATTTGCTCTGCAAAAGCTTTTTATCTTGATCAAGTCCCAATAGTTCATTTTTGCCCTTGCTTCCCTTGCCTTTGGCGATGTTTCTAGGAAGAAGTTGCTATGGCTGAGGTCGAAGAGGTTGCTGCCTGTGTTCTCCTCTAGGATTTTGATGGATTCCTGTGTCACATTTAGGTCTTTCAACCATTTTGAGTCTATTTTTGTGTGTCATGTAAGGAAATGATCCAGTTTCATTCTTTTGCAAGTGGCTGTCCAATTTTCCCAACACCATTTGTTGAAGAGACTGTCTCTTTTCCATTGGACATTCTTTCTGCTTTGTCGAAGATGAGTTGACCATAGAGTTGAGGGTCCATTTCTGGGCTCTCTATTCTGTTCCATTGATCTATGTGTCGGTTTTTATGCCAGTACCATACTGTCTTGATGATTACAGCTTTGTAATAGAGCTTTTGAGTATTGTAGCTTTGTAGTAAGTTTTGAAATTGCAAAGAATGAGTCCTCCAACTTTGTTCTTTTTCAAGATTGTTTTGGCTATTCAGGTTCCTTGAAATTCGATATGAGTTTGGCTTTTCCATGACTAAAAAAAAAGGCATTGGGATTTTGATAAGGATTGCATTGAATCTATACATTGCTTTGGGTAGTATTACCATATTCATGTCTTCCAATTCCAGGAGCAGTTTATCCATTTATTTAGATCTTTAATTTTATTCAGCAGTATTTTGTAGTTTTAATGTACAAGTCTTATACTTCTTTGCTTAAATTTATTCATCAGTATTTTATTCCTATTGATAAAATTGTAAATGAATCATTTTCTTAATTTCATTTTTGCTTTGTTCATTGCTAGTATAGAAATACAATGGAATTTTGCATATTGATCTTATATCCTGTAACTTTGTTGAATTTATTAACTCTGATGGTGTTTTTGGGAATTATTCAGGATTTTCTATATATAAGACCATATGCAAATAGAGATAGTTGTACCTTTGTTCTTAGTATTTTCTCATCATCCTTTTAGTTTCTGCAATATTTTATACTCATGTCCCACTTTGATTTCTGATTTTAGTTGTGTCTTTCTTTTTTTATTGTCAGTCTAGATAAAGGTTTGTCAATTTTGTCAATCTTCTTGAAGAACCAACTTTTAGATTCATAAATTCTTTTGTTTTTCTATTCCTGATTTTGCTTATCTCTTCTCTAATCTGTATTATTTTCTTCCTTCCGCTAGATTTCAGTTTAGTTGGCTCTTAAATTTGTTTTTGAGGAATTAAGTCAAGTGATTGTTTTGAGATTTTTTTTTTAATATAGGCATTTTTGCTCTATATTTCCCTCTGAGCACCACTTTCCCTGCATTCCATAAGTTTTGATATACTGTGTTCATCTGTCATTACCCCCTCCTGAGTTATGTGTATTTTTAGTTCTTCAGTATTTTATTTCTATTCTTAAAACACACATACACAAAATTATAATAGCATTATTGTTATTTATACAGACAGTGTTTATTTAGATTTTTCATAGAGTTATTAACTTACTAGCTTACCATTTTGTTAGCATCTCAGGACTTCCTTCTGGTATCATTTTTATTTTATGTATTTAGAAATTTCTTTCATGTAGGATCTGTTCATTGTAAACTCTGAGTTTTTTATTTTTATTATTTATTTTTACTTTTTTTAAAAGATTTTATTTATTTGTTTGACAGAGAAAGACACAGTGAGAGAGGAAACACAAGCGGGGGAGTGGGAGAGGGAGAAGCAGGCTTCCCACTGAGCAGGTAGCCTGATTTGGGCTCGATCCCAGGGCCCTGGGATCATGACCTGAGCCAAAGGCAGACGCTTAACGACTGAGTCACCCAGGCGCCCCTAAACTCTGAGTTTTTTAAAATCTTAAAGTATCTTTTCTCACCCTGTTTTGTGAAAAAAATGGTCTTGAGCATATGTAATCATATACTGATAATTACTTTTTTTTTTATTCCCATGACTTCTGCCATTGTTGCTATTGAGTAGACTGCCGTATATCTAATGTCAGTACCCCATGGGTGATCTTACCTCTCTGGCTACATTTTTAGATTTTCCTTTCTCTTTAGAATTTTGTAGTTCTACTACACTGGGTATGGATTTCTTTTGATTTATTTTGGTATATTTTGTAGTTTATCTGTGGATTCACTTTTGAAAAATTGTTAACCATTATCTCCTCAAATACTTGTCTCTCATCCATTTTCTCTTTTCTTCTGAGATTCCAATTATAAGTATGTTGTACTTTATTTTTCCTAGTTTTAAGTCTCTTCATATTTTTTTTATCTTCTGCTTTTCATATGGTGCATTCTGAGTAATTTTTTAAAAATCTGACTTTTAATTTAGTAGTTCTTTCTTCTGCATTTATTTAATGTATCCATTGACTTACAGTTTTTATTTCTGAAAGTTCTGTTTGGTTTTCTTTCAGATTAAACTTTTCAGTCTTGTTGCTTGCTTATTCCTGTGGTTCATTCATGTTTATTTCTTTGAGTTTTAAATGATTTTTATATTCACTGTTAGATGGTTCCAATATTGAAGTCTGTAGGAGGTGTCTAAATTTGCTGGCTCTTTCTTTTGATGGTTTATTTCCTTGTGTTTTTGACACTCTGATTATAAGCTTATATTTAATCTTACATGTAAGGTAACTAATGCCTTAACTGGGTTTGTGTTCCTTCAAATAATAGCTCCATTTTTTCTTACTAAACTATTGTCTCAGGATCTTTCAGGTTCCTAGTCTTGGGAACTTTAAGTTCCCCTCCCCTGAGAGCTGCTTATCCAAGCCGTGGTTTCCCAACCATAAAATTTGTGTATTAGTAATGCTCTTGCAGAAATTTTCCTCTTTGCTTGTGCTTATCACTTGGGTTTTGGCTCACATCTTTTGCTTTTCTTTTGTGGTGGGTAGGAGATATGGAGGGCAGGGAATGGCCTTTGATTTTTGTTACTTCCTGTAGCAGCTCCCAGTCACAAAATATTTTGTTTTAGATAAACTTTCTGGGTTTTTTTGTTTTGTTTTGTTTTCTAGCAAGAGAGCCTTCTATATTATCTAATCTGCCATATTTCCATTAGTGGAACTTTCTTTTTATTTTTTAAACCATATATAAAACATTATTCCTAAGTTTTATATGTAAATTAAATTAGAATACAAGTGGTAATTTAAAATCTTAGAAGCAATTTTAAGATATTTTAAAATTATATATTAAAAATAAGATTGATTTTAACTTATTATAATTTATATTTGAGTAGAAGTATTTATAATATTTTGGAGATATGAAGTGGCAAACCTTGTAGATTTTCTGAAATGGTTAATTTTACAAATGTATGTGTGGATGCTATCACAGAAAAATAAGTTTTCAGTGTGTTCTTTTTTTTTTTTTAAAGATTTCATTTATTTATTTATTTGACAGAGACATAGAGAGAGAGTACAAGTAGGCAGAGAGGCAGGCAGAAGGAGAGGGAGAAGCAGGCTCTCCGCTGAGCAGGGAGCCCAGTGCGGGGCTCAATCCCAGGACCCTGGGATCATGACCTGAGCTGAAGGCAGCTGCTTAACTGACTGAGCCACCCAGGTACCCCCAGTGTGTTCAAATATATATACCAACTGAGTACAAGGTATAAATTTAGGGCATAGGATGATTTCATTATTGTATATCCTGACTGTGATGTGGTTACATGTGTTAAAATCCATAGAACTATACAGCAAAAACAAAAAAAGGAAGTTCAATTTAATACATGTTAATTTAAAGATAAAATTTTCAGGATTTTTAAAAAACAATTATGCTGTCTTATGAAAAATAAAATGTGTGGGTTCTATGAAGTTTATATTATAAATTTTTCAGTGGTATTCTTCAACAGTTTTGTTTTGACTTTACTCCAATTTTGAGACTTAAATCATCATTCCTTTCAGATAATGCAGAATCCAGTATTCACTATAATATATTAGGCCAGGGTTTCTGAACCTCAGTACCACTGACATCTTTGTTTTGGGGGCTGCTGTGAGCATTCCAAAATACTTAGCAGCACCCCCAGCTTCTCCCCATTAGATTCTAGTAGCACTTCCCTCTCAGTTCTGACAACCAAAAATATTTCCAGACATTGCCAAATATCCCCAGGGGGCAGTGTGCGTGCGTGTGTGTGTGCATGCACATGTGTGTGTAAAGACAAAATTACCACCAAAGCTAATCACTTCACTAGGCCTAAGTGGCTCAAACTTTTTGGAATACATATTTCTTCATTTTCAAAGTTTGTCAACCCAGTATTAGTGGTATGATGTGTATTATGATAAGAGCTATGTGTATATAATTTCTGTCTACACCAAAATATCTTTTCTTAAATTATCTAATGCTACAATAGTGCATGCCCAACTCATAAAATTAAGAACCTTTATTTGCATTAAATCTTTGTAAAATAAGAATTTTAGAAGTATTTGAAAGGGTGAAAAGTACCTGTCCCATAACAACAATCTTAATTAACCAGTACAGGAGTGTAATTAAGGGTAGGATGAGGGAACTACATAATGGTAGTCTCTTTTTTGCTTTGAATGTATTCTGGTGCCTTGGCAAGTCATTTTAAAAAAATGTTTATTTTCTTAATCTGTAGAATGGAAATGATTTAACCTGAATTGTATTGGGTAACACAGTAGGAGAAATGTGAGATTTGTTTAAGACAAACATTCCATAAAAATGTTAAGTGCTTTAATCAGATACTTAAATTTTTTTTCAGCTATTAAATAATAGAAGAAAATGGAATTGAATATACCAGCATGGAACAATCTAATGATTCACTAAGAGTCAACCATAATGATTCTGAAGAATCAAAAACAGATTCTCAGGTATTTGAGGTAGGAATTCAACTGGGAACTTTTTTCCATTCCATTTAACAACTTTTTTTTTTTTTTTTAAGATTTTATTTAATTATTTGACAGAGAAAGAGCATAAGCAGGGGGAGTGGCAGGCAGAAGGAGAGGGAGAAATAAGCTCCCTGCTGAGCAGGGAGACCAATGTGGGGCTCAATCCTAGGACCCTGGGATCATGACCTGAGCCAAAGGCAGACGCTTAACCAACTGAGCCACCCAGGCACCCCCATTTAATAACTTTTTAACATATAAGAAATAGTATTATATTTAATGTACTTAAGACTATTACAATTTATCCACAATTCTATCATATATTTAATTTTATAATATAGAGCTTTACTTTTAATTAATATAGAGCTTTATTTTTAAGTAAAGCTCTATATTATAAAATTCTATATTCATAAAAATCTATATATAAAGAAAAATCTATTTTGAATTACATATCATGATTTCATGTTATGTTCCCATGGACAACTTTATTTCAATAAAATTGAAATAAAATATAAAAAATCAACAATTTCACTTAAGAACTGCTTTTTGTCTATATCAGTCTGTGTGAATTGACAACTCTTACAAAAAGTGAGGTGAATAACTGAAAAATGAATCTTTCCATTTTTATTATAGAATTCTATATATTTTATTTTAAATTCCAGTATAGTTAACAAATTATATTAGTTTCAGGTGTATAATATATGGATTCAACAGTTTCATACATAACCTGGTGTTCATCAAAAGTGCACTCCTGGGGCGCCTGGATGACTCAGTCTAAGGTTAGGCGTCTGACTGTTGATCTCAGCTCAGGTCTTGATCTCAGAGTTGTTAGTTTGGGCCCTGGATTGGGCATGCAGCCTACTTTAAAAAATTGTAAAAACAAAACAAAAAAACAAAAACAAACCCAAAAACAAGCGCATTCCTTAATCCCCATCTCCTATTTAACCCATCTGCCCATGGTCCCCCCCCCCCCCCTGCAACCTCCCTCCTCTCACTGCTCTGGTAACCATCAGTATATTCTCTATTATCAAGAGTCTATGTCTTGGTTTCTCTCTTTCTCTCTCTTTTTCCCTTTGCTCATTTGTTTTGTTTCTTCCATATATGAGTGAAATCATGGTATTTGTCTTTCTCTGACTGACTTCACTTAGTATTATACTCTTTAGCTCCATCCATGTTGTTGCAAATGGCAAGATTTCATTCTTTTTATATGGCTGAGTAATATTCCATTGTGTCTTATACCACATCTTTATCCATTCATCAATCAGTGGTCACTTGGGCTGTTTCCATAATTTGGCTATTGTAAATAATGCTGCTATAAACATAGAGGTTCGTGTATCCCTTTGAATTAGTGTTTTTGTATTTTTGGGTAAATACCCAGTAGCGTGATTACTGGATCATAGGGTAGTTCTATTTTTAATTTTTTGAGGAACCTCCATACTGTTTCCCACAGTGGCTGATAAACATTCTTTTTTTTTTTAAATTGTAACATTAGGGGCACTGGGCTGGTTTAGTTGGTAGAGCATGCTACTCTTGATCTTGAGGTTGTGAGTTCGAGCCACATTGGGGTGTAGAGATTACTTAAAAATAAAATATTTTGAGGGGGACAAGATGGCAGAGAAGTAGGGGACCCTGTTTCAACTGGTCCCCTGAATTTAGCTGGATACCTACCAAACCATTCTGAACACCCACGAAATCAGCCTGAGATGTAAGAATATATATCTGGATCTCTACAAGCAGAAAAATGCTGCCTCTCGCAAGGTAGGAAGGGCAGAGTCATGAATATGCAGGCAAAAGTGTCTTGTGCCGGAGCCGGCAAAAACTCACAGAGTGGTAATGGCTGGGAAAGGGCTTTAGAGCAGCACTCAGACAGAATCCAGGCGCTGCGGGTGCACACGCATGGACCTAGGACCACTTGTGGTTTTAGAAGCGGAAAGGGCAGAGACAAGCCCAGGCCCTTGGGTCGACCACTGAGAAGGTTGCTGTGGGTGCGCACCCCTTACGGGAGGCTGCAGTTTTCAGCAGCACCTACAGAAAGGGAGATGTGTATTCGGAGGGTTCAGAGAAGAGCAGACTGTGATTTCTCTGCTCTGGGACAGAGATCTGGGTGTGGCCATTTTTGCTCTGACCCTCAGAAGAGGCACAGAAAGCTGCCAGAGAACAAAAGCTTAAAAAACCAGTTTCTATGGAGCCTAGCTGCCCCCCCTCCCCGCCCCGACAAGGGGCAGGGCAACTCTCCCCAAGCAGGGTTCCTGAGAAACAGCGTGTCAGGCCCCTCCCCCAGAAGACAGGCTGGAAGAACAAGAGGCGACAACCCTAGGGCCCCCATAAAACTGTAAAACCCCCATAAAACTGTAAAACCCCAACATCAGGGGAAAATAGTATATTGAGCTCCAGGCATTGCCTCACAGCTTGTGTATTTTTCAGATACAACTCCCTTTTTCTTTTTATTCTTTCTCTTATACTTCTTCTCTGTTTTTTCTTTTTACCTTTTTCTCATTTCAACCAGATTTTCAATATATCAACTTATAATTCATAGTAGCTTTTTAGCTTATATTTTTTCACACCTATATATTTTAATATAGATATATGCTTTAATGTAGTCTTTTTTTCCCTATTCAATATTACCTTTATATATATATACCAGTTTTACTTTCCCTGTAATTTTGGGAAGTAGTGCCCTTTAGCAAACAGAACAAAATACACCCGGGAAGAACTTAAACACCCTACTTTGTCCACACTGAGGGATTATATCCCCCTTTCCTTCACTCCCCCCCCTTTTTTTAAATTTTTAATTAAAAAAATTTTTTTTAATTCTATAAATTTTATTCTTCGGTTTCATTTTGGCTTTGTTTTTTCGGTGGTGGCTTCCGACTGCTCTAGATTTTCCTAGGCTGCATCTTGCTTGGGTCGTGGTTGATATTTTGGACTCTGTACATTCCCTGAACCATCCCTCAACAGAATGACTAGGAGGAGGAACTCCCAACAAAGAAAAGAACCAGAGACAATGGTGTCTGCTGCAGACCTAATGGATATGGATATAAGCAAGGTGTCAGAGATAGACTTCAGGGTAGCAGTTTTGAAGGCAATAGCTAGTCTTGAGAAAACCATTAGCAACAATATAGAATCTCTTAGGGCAGAAATGAAATCTAATCAGGCCGAACTTAAAAATGCTATGAATGGAAAAAAAAAAAATGCTATGAATGAGATGCAGTCTAAACTGGATATTCTTTTTTTTTTTTTTTTAAAGATTTTATTTTATTTATTTATTTGACACAGAGAGAGAGGGAACACAAGCAGGGGGAGCAGGAGAGGGAGAAGCAGGCTTCCCGCCAAGCAGGGAGCCCGATGCGGGGCTCAGTCCCAGGACCGTGGGATCATGACCTGAGCCGAAGGCAGACGCTTAACAACTGAGCCACCCAGGCGCCCCTAAACTGGATATTCTAATGGCCAGGGTAAATGAGGCAGGAGAACAAATTAGTGATCTAGAAGATAAGCTGATAGAAAGGAAGGAAGCTGAGGAAGACTGGGATAAACAACTAGAAGCCCAGAATAGATTTAGAGAGATCAATGATGCCATGAAATGTTCCATTGTCAGAATTATTGGGATCCCTGAGGGGGTGGAGAGAGAGAGGACTAGAAGATATATTTGAGCAAATCATAGCTGAAAACTTCCCTAATCTGGGGAAAGAAACAAGCATTCGTGTCCAAGAGGCAGAGAGGACCCCTCCCAAGATCAATAAAAATAGACCGACACCCTGGCATGTAATAGTAAAACTTGCTAATCTTAGAGCCAAGGAAGCTATCCTGAGAGCAGCTCGGGGGAAGAGATTTCTTACGTATAGAGGGAGGAACATCAGAATAATGTCAGACCTATCTACAGAGACCTAGAAAACCAGAGAGGGCTGGCAAGAGATATTCAAGGTCCTAAATGAGAAGAACATGCAGCCAAGAATACGTTATCCAGCAAGGCTCTCATTCAGAACGGATGGAGAGACAAAGAACTTCCAGGACCAGCAGAAATTGAAAGAATATGTGACCACCAAGCCAGCCCTGCAAGAAATATTAAGGGGGATTCTATAAAAGAAGAAAGACCCCAAGAGTAATATAGACCAGAAATCTACAGAGGCAATCTATAGAAACAGGGACTGTACAGGCAATATGATGGCACTAAATTCATACCTTTCAGTAGTTACTCTCAACATGAACAGCCTAAATACTCCCATGAAACGGCACAGGGTTTCAGATTGGATACAAAGACAGGACCCATCCACATGCTGTCTACAAGAGACTCATTTTGAACTTAAAGACACCTCCAGATTGAAAGTGAGGGGATGGAGAACCATTTATCATGCCAACGGACCTCAAAAGAAAGCTGGGGTAACAATTCTCATATCAGACAAATTAGATTTTAAACCAAAGACTATAGTAAGAGATGTAGAGAGGCACTATATCATACTTAAAGGATCTATCCAACAAGAAAATCTAACAATTGTAAATATCTATGCCCTCAACATAGGAGCAGCCAACTACATAAGCCAGCTGTTAACCAAAATAAAGAATCATATTGATAATAATACATTAATAGTAGGAGACCTTAATACTCCACTCTCAGCAATGGACAGATCATCTAAGCAGAAAATCAACAAAGAAACAAGAGCTTTGAATGACACATTGGACCAGATGGACTTCGTAGATATATATAAAACATTCCACCCTAAAACAACAGAATACTCATTCTTCTCGAATGCACATGGAACTTTCTCCAGAATAGACAACATGCTGGGTCACAAATCAGGTCTCAACCAATACCAAAAGATTGAGATTATTCCCTGCATGTTATCAGATCACAGTGCTTTGAAACTGGAACTTAATCACAAGAAAAAATTTGGAAGGAATTCAAACACTTGGAAGTTAAGAACATCTTGCTAAAGAATGGCTGGGTCAGTCAGGAAATTAAAGAAGAACTTAAACAATTCATGGAAACTAATGAGAACGAAAACACATCTCCAAAACCTGTGGGATACTACAAAGGCAGTCCTAAAGGGAAATACCTAGCCATCCAAGCCTCTCTCAAAAAAGTAGAAAAATCCCAATTGCACAAACTAACCTTATACCTAAAGGAGCTGAAGAGAGAACAGCAAATAAAACCTAAACCAAGTAGGAGAAGAGAAGTAATAAAGATTAGAGCAGAGATCAATGAAATAGAAAACAGAAAAACAGTAGAACAGATCAACGAAACTAGAAGCTGGCTCTTTGAAAGAATTAATAAGATCGATAAACTTCTCGCCAGACTTATCCAAAAGAAAAGAGAAAGGAGGGGCGCCTGGGTGGCTCAGTTGGTTGGGCGGCTGCCTTCGGCTCAGGTCATGATCCCAGGGTCCTGGGATCGAGCGCCACATCGGGCTCTCTGCTCCACCGGAAGCCTGCTTCTCCCTCTCCCACTCCCCCTGCTTGTGTTCCTTCTCTCGCTGTGTCTCTCTCTGTCAAATAAATAAAATCTTTAAAAAAGAAAAGAGAAAGGACCCAAATTAATAAAATCATGAATGAAAGGGGAGAGATCACGAGTAACACCAAGGAAATAGAAACAATTATTAGAAATTATTACCAGCAACTATATGCCAAAAAATTAAGCAACATGGAAGAAATGGATGCCTTCCTGGAAACTTACAAACTACCAAGACTGAGGGGTGCCTGGGTGGCTCAGTCGTTAAGCGTCTGCCTTTGGCTTGGGTCATGATCCCAGGGTCCTGGGATCTAGCCCTGTATCAGGTCCCCTGCTCAGTGGGAAGCCTGCTTCTCCCTTTCCCACTCCTTCTCCTTGTGTTCCCGCTCTCCCTGTCTCTCTCTCTCTGTCAAATAAATAAAATCTTAAAAAAAAAAAAACTACCAAGACTGAAACAGGAAGAAATAGACAATCTCAATAGACCAATAATCAGTAATGAAATTGAAGCAGTAATCTAAACCCTCCCAAAAAACAAGAGTCCAGGGCCAGATGGATCCCCAGGGGAATTCTACCAAACATTTAAAGAAGTAATAATACCTATTCTACTGATGCTGTCTCAAAAAATAAAAACAGAAGGAAAACTTCCAAATTCATTCTATGAAGCCAGCATTACCCTGATCCCAAAACACTCCACTCCCAAAACCAGGCAAAGACCCCATCAAAAAGGAGAATTATAGACCAATATCCCTGATGAACTTGGATGCCAAAATTCTCAACAGGATCCTAGCCAATAGGATCCAACAGTACATTAAAAGGATTATTCACCATGACCAAGTGGGATTTATTCCTGGGATACAAAGGTGGCTCAACATTCGCAAATCAATCAACGTGATAGAGCACATTAATAAAAGAAAAGACAAGAACCATGTGATCCTCTCAATTTTTGCAGAAAAAGAATTTGACAAAATACAGCATCCTTTCCTGATTAAAACTATTCAAAATATAGAGATAGAGGGAACATATCTCAATATCATAAAAGCCATCTATGAAAAGCCCACAGTGATTATCATTCTCAGTGGGGGAAAAAACTAAGAGCTTTTCCCTTAAGGTCAGGAACACTACATCAAAAGCTAATGATGTACTATACAGTAGCTAACTGAACATGATGACAGGGATGCCCACTCTCACCACCTTTGTTCAACATAGTACTAGAAGTCTTGGCCTCAGCAATCAGACAACAAAAAAGAAATAAAAGGCATTCAAATTGGCAAGGAAGAAATGAAACTCTCTTCGCAGACGACATGATCCTTTATGTGGAAACCGAAAAGACTCCACCCCCAAATTACTAGAACTCATACTGCAATTGAGTTGCAACATGGCAGGATACAAAATCAATGCACAGAAATCAGTTGCATTTCTATACACTAACAGTGTGACTGAAGAAAGAGAAATTAAGGAATTGATTCCATTTACAATAGCACCAAACCCCATAAGATACTTAGGAATAAACCTAATCAAAGAGGTAAAGGATCTGTAGTCTAGAAATTACAGAACACTTATGAAAGAAATTGAGGAAGACACAAAGAGATGGAAAAACATTCCATTCTCATGGATTGGAAGAATAAACATTGTGAAAATGTCTATGCTGCCCAGAGTAATCTACATTTTCAGTGCAATCCCTTTCAAAATACTATCGACATTTTTCACAGAGCTGGAACAAACAATTCTAAAATTTATATGGAACCAGAAAAGACCCCAAATCGCCAGGGGATTGTTGAAAAAGAAAGCCAAAGCTGGGGGCATCACAATGCCTGACTTCAAGCTATATGATCATCAAGACAGCATGGTATAGGCACAAAAACAGACACATAGACCAGTAGAACAGAATAGAGACCCCAGAAATGGACCCTCAACTCTATGGTCAACTCATCTTCAACAAATCAGGAAAGAATATCCAGTGGAAAAAAGACAGTCTCTTCGATAAATGATGCTGGGAAAATCCAACAGCCACATGCAGAAGAATGAAACTGGACCATTCTCTTATACCTTAAACAAAGATAAACTCAAAATGAATGAAAGATCTAAATGAGACAATCCATCAAAATCCTAGAGGAGAACACAGGCAGTAACCTCTTTGACACTGGCCACAGCAACTTCTTTCAAGACACGTCTCCAAAGGCAAGGGAAACAAAAGCAAAAATGAACTTTTGAGACTTCATCAAGATAAAAAGCTTCTGCACAGCAAAGGAAACAATCAACAAAACTAAGAGGCAACCCACGGAACGGGAGAAGATATTTGCAAATGACATTATGGATAAAGGGCTTGTATCCAAGATCTATAAAGAACTTCTCAAACTCAACACCCAAAAAACAAATAATCCAGTCAAAAAATGGGCAGAAGACATGAACAGACATTTCTCCAAAGAAGACATACAAATGGCTAACAAACACATGAGAAAATGTTCACCATCACTAGCCATCAGGGAAATATAAATCAAAACCACAATGTGATACCACCTTACACCAATTAGAATGGCAAAAATTAACAAAACAAGCAACAACAAATGTTAGTGAGGATGTGGAGAAAGGGGAACCCTCCTACACTGTTGGTGGGCAAGCTGGTACAGCCACTTTGGAAAACAGTATGGAGGCTCCTCAAGATGTTAAAAATAGAGCTACCCTACGAACCAGCAATTGTACTAAGTATTTACCCCAAAGATACAGATGTAGTGAAAAGAAGGGGCACATGCACCCCAATGTTCATAGCAGCAATGTCCACAATAGCCAAACTGTGGAAGGAGCCGAGATGCCCTTCATCTCGGGGGATGAGGTAGCCGGGTGATGGGTATTAAGGAGGGCACCTGTTGTGATGAGCCCGGGTGTTATATGCAACTAATGAATCATTGAACACTACATCAAAAGCTAATGATGTACTATACAGTAGCTAACTGAACATAATAAAAATAAAAAATCTTTTTAAAAATTTTTTTAAAAATTTAAAAAGTACAAATTGTGACATATTTTACAAACACCCAAGTGCTTTTTTTTTTTTCTTTGTAAAAGCATCTAACCTGTATGGACTCCAGGGATCCTTCCTTTGGACAGAATGGTTCTCCTAGAGTTTTACCCATCACCTCTCATGAAGCAGATAATTCACTCACATCACAGAATATACCAGGGGCCCTGACTCAGACACAGACTCTTTCTGCAGAACAGTTCCATCTAGTGGACCAAAATGAGCAGCCTATTCAATATGAACTCCAGTCATTGGGGGATTCTAATGCACAAATGGTGAGTGTATTTTATAAATAGCCAGTTTTATGCCATTTAGCAAAATATATTAACCTTACTAGACCTTAATTTCTTGAAACTGTTGACTTGCATTGCTTTGAAAATACTGTTTCTGTGACGTTCATTTTGTTATGCGAAGATTTCAAAAGATTTTCTTTCAGGACTACTAATAGAACGTTAAACCACTGCTTACCAGTCACTTCGTCTAGGTACACTGTCACTTTAAGATCAATTGGAAATGTATCATAATCCATACTAGTGCCAGAGTTTATATGTAACTTATGTTTATTTTGGTGTATACATTTGACTGAACTCAAAGTTATTGCTTTATCTACCTCTCAGTCACTCACTTGCTTGCCACAGGCTGGTATGCCTTCTTGAAGCAAAAGAAAGCAGTGGAGGTACCAGAGGTATACTGGCAGTTAGACATACTTGCTGATGGGTAGATATGTATGTGTCACGTATGTGTCATGCATATAAAGGTATATGTATATGTCACATATGTGTCGTGCATATAAAGGTGAGAATGCTGCTTTAAACTGTTAGCTGAAGTATTCATGGCCAAGTTTATAGTTTGAATAGAAGAAATGAAAGATGGTTTTGATTGAAATTAAATGTAAAGCAATTATCATCATCAGGGTTTACAGTTGCTTTTTCATGATGAAGTGATAAGAGGTAGGCAAGATATTTTTATCTCAAGAAACTTGATAAGCATTGGGGGAGGGAAACAATTCCTACTCTTAATTTCTAGGAAATGTTTACAATTATGCTTAAAGCATCTACTTTGTTGAAGTTTTTTTCAAATTTAATTTTTTTTTTCAAATTAAAATTTTCTCAAATGACCCTCTTAAAACTAGGACTGCAGTCTCTGTCAGGCATCAGTAATGTTTTCATGTTTCACATAGCAAAAAGGCAGTCTTGGAAAGTGGGTTGGAAGGATTGCAAAAAATTATTTGAGGGAGAACTGAGGCTAGCCGACTTTGGGTAAACAGTAACACTGTGTCAATAGAAGAGTAGTATATTAGGTAATAAAGTTTAAAGGGTGTCTGAAAAGTCTGGAAATTTAGGATAAATTTATTTTCAAATAATACATTCGTTTTATTTTTCAAATGATAGGCTTAAAATTGTTTTTCTTCAGCTTCAGACACCCTTTTAATTGACAGTTCTCTAAATTTAAGGTAATGGATTCAATTGTTAAACTGAAGGAAAAAAAGGAAATAATAAACAAATGATTTTTCTTATATTTTCAGACTTTTTAGGCATTCTGTGGTATTCCTTATGTACCAACACAGGAAATATATAAATTCAGAGATATAAAAATAAATTCTGTTTAATTAGACATCTAACAAGGTACTGTTTTTTAAACTAATGAAAGTGACTTAAAATATGGAACAAGTGATTACCGCACAAATAATTCAAACACATAGGGATATAATATAGTAAGTAGAAGAAAATAAATATATTAAGTCCAGTCAGAGCCTTGTTCACATTATTAAGTAATTAGACCTCATACATGTGTAATGATTAAGACCATAGGTGGTTGGGCGCCTGGGTGGCTCAGTTGGTTAAGCGACTGCCTTCGGCTCAGGTCATGATCCTGGAGTCCCTGGATCGAGTCCCACATTGGGCTCCCTGCTCGGCAGGGAGTCTGCTTCTCCCTCTGACCCTCCCCCCTCTCATGTGCTCTCTCTCATTCTCTCTCAAATAAATAAATAAAATCTTTAAAAAAAAAAAAGACCATAGGTGGTTAAGATCATAGGACATAGGGTCAAACTGCTTTTTTTGAATCCTAGCTTTACCACTTACCAGTTCCGAAACTTTGGAAAAAAATGTTTAAGTACCTCAGTGTTTTCATCTACAAAATGAGGGAAATGATAGTATCTACCATACAGATAGGCATGTCTTTAATCATCTATTTAAGTAATAATTCTGTTAAATCATTGTTGGCTTATGCATTTGATTTCTTTTTTAATGCTTCCAAGATGATTGTTGCCAACCCGTCAGAAAATGGACAGGTGCTGCGTGTAATTCCATCTACCCAGACAGGAATGGCACAAGTGATTATACCTCAGGGGCAGCTTGTGGATGTGAATAGTCCTCGGGGTGAGTAATCATGGCATATAGGGGATTTGAGAATGTTTTAAAGAACAAATGTATATTTCAGAAAATCACCTCATGAAAGTCAGTGCTAAAATTGATCTCTTTGGGTAAGATTGTGAACTGAATAATTAGAAAAAGTTTCTTAGCCCAAATAAATTTCAAGTTCATTTTTCAACTCCTGTCTAGGTTAGCTGTCTATTTCATTTTGGAATTCTATGAAGCTGGTTGACTCTTGCTTCCTCCCAAATGACCAGTGAGCATAAAATAAATTCTTCTTTATTACAATAACAGTAATAATAACAGCAACAATAACAAGAATATAGTGCTAATAGCTTTGGAGAAATTTTTACATTTATATTTTTATCAATATTGTTAGCCATGTGACTCATTACTCTTTTATTTAACTATTCTTTTCATCCTCTTTGCTCTTTTCCTCTTTTCTTTTTCCTTCAGATTCAGAAAGGAGAATTATGCTCCCCATTTTTTTACTCTTTCTTAACCTATTAGATAATATCCCTGCTAGTTCTCTTCTTTTACTTCCCTTCCTTTTCCATCTGTTTCAATCTCTTTTCTAACACCATAGCTACACTGTTTTCATCGTTCATTCATAGCTAATGATTTAGAGTAGATATTTTTACCTTAGTTATATGATTCTTCGCCTTTGTTAATAGTTAAAACTTAAGAAGTTTGCAGACAAAATGATAAACATGGTATAGAAATGAAAAAGTCTGAAACTAATGATGTATTATATGTTCGCTAATTGAATTTAAATTTAAAAAATTCAAAAAAAGAAATGAAAAAGTTTTACATTTACATTATATATTATGAAACTATTAACATAACAATTCTACCAGTTTTATATCCTAGCTGTTCAATATAAGCTTCAAAAATTTAATTACAAAATTTCAGTAGTCAGTATTATAATTTGAAACTAAACAAGTGTATTAAGGAAATTCTCAAAGCATTATAAGTTTAACTATCTTTAGAATATATCTTGACTTTCCTATTTCAAATGTATGAGTCCTAGTTAGTTACATTCTCGTGGTCTTATTCAAGATACTGATGTCGCTTTGTTCTTGTTACTGCTGTTAAGATGTCTCTGAAGAGAAACCCAGTGATAGAAATTTACCAACTGTAAGAGTGGATGTTCTAGCGGATAATACCAGTAATTACACTGTTCATCCACAAGCATCTGTCACATTACCCAAAAAGACAGTGGCCAGGTGAGTCAGTGGGAAAGAGGAGTTCATGTTTTGAAATTATTGTGGAAATCTTTTTTTTAATTATCATATCTAAAGTGGGCTGACTATAGAAAAGATCGGAAATCCAGGAAATAGAATAAACTCATCAAATTATCAAATAGCTTTAATTATTTTAATGGCATCTTGGCAACTGGGAGACCATCCTAGAAGCCCTAATGTCTAAAGTGCTACTTTTCCTCAGTGACACTTGCCTGTTATCTTTTTTTTATATATATATTTTTATTTATTTATTTGAGAGAGAGAGAGAGCACAAGCAGGGAGAGCAGCAGAGGGAGAAGGAGAAGCAGGCTCCCCACTGGGCAGGGAGCCCAATGCAGGGTGAGATCCCAGGACCCCAGGATCATGACCGGAGCTGAAGGCAGACGCTTAACCAACTGAGCCACTAGGCACCCCTTGCCTGTTATCTTTTGAAGCAATTTGAAAACATCTAACACTAATAGGGTTTTTATTTTTTAATTTTTTTAAAGATTTTTATTTATTTATTTGACAGAGAGAGACACAGCAAGAGAGGGAACACAAGCAGGGGGAGTGGGAGAGGGAGAAGCAGGTTTCCCACGGAGCAGGGAGCCCAACGCGGGGCTCGATCCCAGAACACTGGGATCATGACCTGAGCTGAAGGCAGATGCTTAACAACTGAGCCACCCAGGCGCCCCACTAATAGGGTTTTTAGAATAAAGAAATATCCATTCTAGTTCCTAAAATGTTTAATGGTTCATCATCTTTTTATGCATTTAATTCCTCTGTGGTAAAGTATTTAAGTGTTTTTTGTTAACATGTTTCAGCTTTTATTTTTGCCTTAACATTGTTTATAATAATTTAGGCAAATATAGACATAGATTTTGAATTATTTATATTCTTTTAACTGTTTAAGAAAATATTTAAAAATTAACACAGTATTTATGACATTTAGTCTTAGAGTTTGACATAATATGTTAACTTAACAAGTCACCTGAAGATGTTTTATTGGCTCATTTTTTTGTTAAATGAAAAACAATTATATAATGAGAAGACTACAAAATAAGCTTTGAGGGAGATATATAAAACACTTAAATTTGTTGGGGCTACAGATATTTGGAAGAAGAAACTTAGGCCTTTGCTTTAGCAGTTAATAAAATAGTGATGTTTAAAGAAAATTATAATTAATACACCCACCAACTCTATTATTATTATTACCATTAAGATTTCATTTATTTATGGGGCACCTGGGTGGCTCAGTTGTTAAGCATCTGCCTTCAGCTCAGGTCACGATCACAGGGTCCTGGGATCGAGCCCCGCATCGGGCTCCCTGCTCAGCGGGAAACCTGCTTCTCCCTCTCCCGCTCCCCCTGCTTGTGTTCCCTCTCTTGCTGTCTCTCTCTCTGTCAAATAAATAAAATCTTAAAGAAAAAAAGATTTTATTTATTTTTTTAAGTAAACTCTACACCCAGCTTGGGGCTTGAACTCATGACTCCAAGATCAAGAGTCGCACGCTATACCATTTGAGCCAGCTAGGTGCCCCTATTATTACAGTTTCTTATTGATGACTTCAGTATCTTGTCTGTAACACTGGCTAAGGGGATAAAACAGTTGAATGTTGTATGTGTGTTTGTGTGTGTGTAACTTGTAATATATATTTATGTTTATTCCTCCCTTGTCCCAGAATGCTTGAAGAACCCTTTCTGGCTCCTCTCCAGCCACTTTCTTCTAATACACCTATGTGGGCCTGCCGTCTTAGGAGCTGTGAGGTGAGTTAAAAATAATCCTTACCTAGAATCACTAAATTGATTATCACTATAATACATCCCAATATGTCCACTTTTGAGTACAACTAATATAGACTGTATCTGTAATACTTTATGTTTGTGCTAACTCTGATCTCATCTATTATTTTATTCCTTAGAGATTGTAAGCTCTGTTAAAGCAGAGATCATATAAATCCCTTCATACTTCACTGTCATTTCTTCTCTTACAGCTCTTTTCTATTGTCTTCCATGAAACTTCATTATCATGTTTTTCTACTTTTTATTTTTTGACCATTACTTCTCTTTACTTGTACTTACTTCTTTTCATATTCTCAATGGAAACTCTTTAAGTTTTGCTATTTGACCTTGTCTTATTTCTCTACATTTTATCCCTTGGAGAGCTGATCAACTTTGTTAACTTTCACCTCTCACTTTTATAAAAATGATTTCCAAATCAATATCACTGGTTCTTTAATTATGCCCTTGTCTTGCCCCAGATCTCAAGCTACTTACTTGAAGCTTTACTTGAATTTCACCTCAAATTCACCACGTGCTAAACAGAAATTACCATGTCACAACTAGCTCTACTTCCTAAATTCCTTGTCTGTTTAATGACAAATACCTTTTCCTTAGACATTCAGGCACAGTGTTTTATTTTTTAAAGATTTTTTTTTTATTGAGAGAGAATGATACAGAACATGAGAGGGAGGAGGGTCAAAGGGAGAAGCAGACTCCCCGCTGAGCAGGGAGCCCGATGCGGGACTCGATCCTGGGACTCCAGGATCATGACCTGAGCTGAAGGCAGTCGCCCAACCAACTGAGCCACCCAGGCACCCCATAGCACAGTGTTTTAGATTAATTTCTTCCTTCCCCATACTAAGGTAGTCACCTGATTCTTTTAGTTTTTCATTTAAAGTATCTCTTTTTTTGTGAGGTGGTTGGGCTACCTCTTCCACAGACTTGTGTTACCTTGAACTTTTTTTTTTTTTAACAGTTTATTTATTTGACAGAGAGAGAGACAGCAAGAGGGAATGCAAGCACGGGTGGGGGGGTGGGAGAGGGAGAAGCAGGCTTCCCACTGATCAGGGAGCCCAATGCCAGGCTCGATCCCAGGACCCTGGGATCATGACCTGAGCTGAAGGCAGCCACTTAACGAGTGAGCCACCCAGGCGCTCCATCTTGAACTTAATTATAGTGACAACCTTCCCTCTAATCTCTTTGACTCTTCCGTTTCTGGGCCCTACTATCTAGTTTTCTAAAACTACTTGTCTTTAAATATTGCTTTCATTATTTTTTTCTCATTGCCCAGTAAGTTCAGTGTTATTTTTTCCATATCATTTACCACTATACATAGCTTTCAAGATCTTGCATAATCTGGTATTACTTTATCCTATTTTATTTACTACTTTTCTCCAGCTCATCATTCATTCTTGTTAGCCTTATCTTCCTACTTTGTACAAACACTTCAGAATCTTCTCTTATCTCTGCCTTGACTTGTTTTTATTTCCATTTCCTAATACATTTTATTTTCTTTTGCTTACCTTTCTAACTATTCTTTAAATCCTAATGCAAGTCCTATATAGCTTTTCTGTAAATAATGATTATTTTAGCTTTTACCTATTTATCTCTTTAAGTTCTTTGGTATTTATTGTCATTACTGTTGTAAATGATTTGCTTAATTTTTTGTTCATCATTACATAGCATTTAGACTATACACTTTTTGATGGAAGGGACCATGCTCCTGTACATGTAGACCATATGTGATGATGACTAATTATTAAAATGCCTCATTGTTGGTCGCTTGGGTGGCTCAGACTGTTGAGCGTCTGCCTTCGGCTCGGGTCATGGTCCCAGGGTCCTGGGATCGAGTCCCGCATCGGGCTCCCTGCTCCTTGGGAGCCTGCTTCTCCCTCTGCTTCTCTCTCTCTCTCTTTCTCTCTCTGTCTCTCATGAATAAATAAATAAAATCTTTAAAAAAATTAATAAATAAAATAAAATGCCTCATTGTTTTAAACAAATTTTCAAAATAGAAAGGGAAAACATTATTTCAGTTTTAATATTTTGTGAAAAATTCTAATAATAAAGTCTAATGATGTGATGTATTGCACTGAGTAGGACATTTTTACTATTGTTGCTTTTCTAAGTCATATTTATGAAAGTCTGTATGTCTGTATGTATAGGTAGGTAGATAGATTTTTTCCCTCACACTTTTTGTTACAGTTTTTCACTGGTTTCCAAAAGGAACTATTATTGTTGTTTGATAAAGGTTTTTTTTTTAAAGATTTATTTATTATTTTATTTTATTTTATTTTATTTTTTAAAGATTTTATTTATTTATTTGACAGAGAGAGACACAGCGAGAGAGGGAACACAAGCAGGGGGAGTGGGAGAGGGAGAAGCAGGCTTCCCGCAGAGCAGGGAGCCCGATGCGGGGCTTGATCCCAGGACCCTGAGATCATGACCTGAGCCGAAGGCAGACGCTTAACGACTGAGCCACCCAGGCGCTCCTAAAGATTTATTTATTATTTTAAAGAAAGAGAGCGTGAGCAGGGTGAGGGGTAGAGGGAAAGAGAATCTCAAGCCGACTCCCTGCTGAACACAGAGCTGTTGCAGGGCTCAATCCCAGGACCCTGAGATCATGACCTGAGCTGAAATCAAGAGTCAGATGCTCAACCTATTGAGCCACCCAGGTGTCCCTGATGAGGGTTTTTATTTATTTATTTATTTATTTATTAAGATTTTTTTTCTTTATTTGACAAAGAGAGACACAGCGAGAGAGGGAACACAAACAGGGGGAGTGGGAGAGGGAGAAGCAGGCTCCCCCTGGAGCAGGGAGCCCGATATGGGGCTCGATCCCAGGACCCTGGGATCATGACCCTAAGTCAAAGGCAGACGCTTAACAACTGAGCCACCCAGGCGCCCCTGATGAGGGTTTTTAAAATTGTTATTATAAACTTTACAGAATGCTATAGACATTAAAGCATTAGCAATTATGTAGTCAAATCACTTTGTTTTACAACCATTTGCATTGTGTGGCTTACCTCATGTCATACATCTTATAAGAAACTAATAGTTAAAATCTCTTCTAGTTTCATTCTGTCCAACAGAATGAATATCTCCATCAGTGAAGGAGTCTTTCTTCTCTCCTAAGCTGTATCAATAGTGAAAAACAATTTTGGTTAATGGCTGAAGAAATGTTTTCTGCATTTTGCTTCAAAATATTGTTTAATAGGGGCACCTGGGTGGCTCAGTCTGTTGAGCATCTGACTTCAGCTCAAGTCATGATCTCAGGGTCCTGGGATTAAGCCCTGCATTGGGCTCCACACTCAGTGGGGAGTCTGCTTGTCCCTATTCCTCTCCCTCTGCCCCTTCCCTCCACTCATGCTCTCTCTTAAATAAGTAAAGTCTTTAAAATATATATGTGTATTTAATAATCCTTTTTACTTTTTGACTTTTCATTTAATTATGTTTTTCCATAAGCATTTTTTGGGTTTGACCAAAATGCACTAGTTGAATAAATTTCAAAACTGTGTTAAACTTAAAACAAAAAAAAAACTGTGTTAAACTTTTTATCTTCTGATAGAGACCTGGTTATATTGTACTAATTCTGAATTTTTCCTTTCATTGACAACGTTATAAACTCTGTTCATTTTATTTGTTAAAAATTGTTAATAAGGGGCGCCTGGGTGGCTCAGTTGGTTGAGCGACTGCCTTCAGCTCAGGTCATGATCCTGGAGTCCCTGGATTGAATCCCGCGTCGGGCTCCCTGCTCGGCGGGGAGTCTGCTTCTCCCTCTGACCCTCCCCCCTCTCATGTGCTCTCTCTCATTCTCTCTCTCTCAAATAAATAAAAAATCTTAAAAAAAATTGTTAATAAGCTGGACTTTATGTTTCTACTTTTATTTGCAGTCAATATTTTTTTTTTTTTAAGATTTTATTTATTTATTTGACAGAGACAGAGATAGCGAGAGCAGGAACACAAGCAGTGGGAGTGGGAGGGGAAGAGCAGGCTTCCCATGGAGCAGGGAGCCCGATGTGGGACTCGATCCCAGGACCCTGGGATCATGACCTGAGCCGAAGGCAGCCGTTTAATGCCTGAGCCATTTAATGACCCAGGAGTCCCTGTAGTCGATATTTTGATGCAGAAATATCTGGGCTAGAAAAATATTTGTAAGCCTAGGCATTTTTGTTATTTTTAGGGGAAATTGGAGATAATGTATTGCTTGGCATCAGATTATCTCTTATTATGACCCAAAGTACAGCCACAACAGTATTTTGATACCTTCCTTTCTTAATTAATTATTTTTAAGATTTTATTTATTTGAGAGAGAGAGTGTGAGAGAGAGCACAAGCCAGGGGAGGGGCAGAAGGAGAGGGAGAGGGAGGAGCAGACTCCCTGCTGAGCAGGGAGCCCCATGTGGGACTCGATCCCAGGACCCTGGGATCATGACCTGAGCTGAAGGCAGACCCTTAACCAACTGAGCCACCCGGGCGCCCCTATACCTTCTTCTTTTTAAATGTATTCCTGCATGGTGAAAAATTTAGTCTAGTAAAAAGATTCCTAGTCCCACATCTCTGCTCTTGTTCCCTTTAATGGAGAAACATACATGGAGTCAGTTCTAGGTCTGTATGCTTTAGTGTAGGAGATCACAGTTAATAGATTTTTCTCTATTGGTATAGAAAAAGCTTCTACTTTTGTTGAGGGTTACTTACATGCTTATGGGTAGATAATATCAATTTATTTACACGATTTATTTACACCTTCCTTGTTTCAGGAAGAATGAAGACAGCTTACAAAAATACATAAAATATATTAGCAAGGTGGAAATTAAAATGGGAACTAAAGAATAAAGAAAAACAAGAATGTAACCATAAAATGGAAGTACGAAATGTATATCCTAATGAACTGTATGTACACACACACACACATATATGTGCACACGTACAGATACCCTTGTCTATAATTTAAGCATCTACATTTCAAAAAGGGAAAACGCAGTTAGTCTGTTTCCATTAGATAAAAGTAATTAAGTTAATTTCCATAAAATAAAACGATTAACTATTTTTGGTACTAAGTTCAGACAGGATTTTCTCTCAGAGAAGGATCTTCTTAAAAAGAATCTTGATATAATGAGCAAATTCTTTGATACCATTTAGGAGATACCATCACAATTTTCATAGGCTTTCAAAAAGATTCATGTCTTATCAAAATTAATTTTAGCAAAAGAAACCCCATAGGGAACCAGTACTTTATGGCTAGTTTTATGCTGATCTGGTTGATCTAGGGGTAGAATTTTAAATATATGGAAGAATAAGATACACAATATATTCTTCAAACTACCTCCCTAAGTATTATTTCTCTCAAGCAAGATTTTGATACTGATGGTGTGGCCATGAGTTTGACATTATATTCTCTTTTTTTTTTTTTAAAGATTTTATTTATTCATTTGAGAGAGAATGAGATAGAGAGAGCATGAGAGGGGGAGGGTCAGAGGGAGAAGCAGACTCCCTGCTGAGCAGGGAGCCCGATGCGGGACTCGATCCTGGGACTCCAGGATTATGACCTGAGCCGAAGGCAGTCGCTTAACCAACTGAGCCACCCAGGCGCCCTTGACATTATATTCTCTTAACAAATATTTGGAGAATATCTATTTGATAATGCTGGTTGAAAGGAAATCAGATACACTGGTTGTACAAGATCATTGATCTGAGGGGAGAATGACATTCTCTTTTGAAAACCAATGAGTCTTTTATCTTGGACAACCACTTCATTAAATTTTTTGTACAATGAAACATACTTGCTAATAATTTTGTTATTTAATTTCTACTACATGCAGAAAATTGGAGATTCATACCGTGGCTACTGTGTAAGTGAGACTGAATTAGAAAGTGTCCTAACATTTCATAAGCAGCAAACACAGAGTGTTTGGGGGACCCGCCAATCTCCAAGCCCAGCCAAGCCAGCTACACGCTTGATGTGGAAATCTCAGTATGTCCCATATGATGGAATCCCATTTGTCAATGCAGGTACTTTTTAAAAGAATTATTTTAAAAGGTTCAGCACAGCCATGATCCATTGTGAAAATGTGTTTTCATAAAAATTTCCTACCAAAATTTTCATTTTTGTGGATGACAACTGAATATTAATTGATGAAAGTGCATATTAAATTAAAAAGAAAACTTGAAGTAAATATGACCAATTATTTTATGAAATTGTATTTTAATACATTAGAATAAATAAATAATACTTCCTTAGATATTATGCTGATAAATAGAAAATAAAAATATTAATAGAGCAATTTTATTATTCTAAATATGTATATCTGTTGGATTTCTTTTTTTTTAATCCAGTCCAGATATTCTCTTCTCTCTTGATTCATCTTGTGGGACAAATTTGTATTCATTTTATATAGCTTATAGCTTATAACTCTGGAGTTACTGTGTAGAATTTGTATGCAATCTGGAGTTATAGCATACAGAATTCCAATATTAAGATTCTCAAGCATCAAATCTGTTACATATACTATTCTCAAATATTGGGCTAGTGTGTATTAAAATGGTAGAGTTTTGTGTGTGTGTTTTTTAAAGATTTTATTTTTAAGTAATCTGTATTCCCAACATGGGGTTCAAACTCACAACCCTGAGATCAAGAGTCGCATGCTCCACTGACTGAGCCAGCCAGACGCCCCTAAAGTGGTGAAGTTTCAAACAATTTCCAGAGATTCACCCTAGGACTAGTCAAATCCCAAAGAACATAAAGAAAAGTGATTTATTTTAGGACTATGGAAATACTGATTCAGCTGGAAGAGTTGCATTCTCATCCTGGACCTCTGAAGGTAAAAAAAGATATGTGGAGGAAGATGAGATAAATGTAACCTCTTCTACCCAGGTTTCGTCAGTATTCTATAAAAGATGGAACATTTTTCCCCTCCATAGTTCTAATCCCCATGTTAACTCTCCACAGGCGGCCACTACTTAAATTTGCTGTGTATCTTTCCAGTCTATATTTTTATACTTTACCACACATATTTGTATTTATAATTATTTTATTGTTTTGAATAGTTTGAAATATTCATAAATAGTAAACTATGGGCATTGTTATGTAGATTTTCACTCACCCTTATTTCTTGAAATCCATCCATATTGATACTTACAGATCTTAATGTAACCAGTATGTAACATTCCAGCATATGACCAAACCACAATTATTTTTCTACTAATGATCATTTAAGATGTTTCTAATTTTCAGTATTACAAAGAATGCTGTAGTCAAACCTTGACAATATACATTTTCTGTTGAAAAGATGTAAATAAGTTAATAGTGCATGCATTAAAGTGGAATTGCTAAGTTGTGAAATATGCCCATTTCATCTTTACAAGATTATCTCAAGTTGCTCTCTAAAGTGGTTGTACAAGAGCCATCCTCCCCCCCCCAAAAAAAGAAATCTTGCCATTTACAAAGACGTGGATGAAACTAGAGGGTATTATGCTAAGTGAAATAAGTCAATCAGAGAAAGACAATTATCATATGATCTCACTCATATGTGGAATTTAAGAAACAAAACAGGAGCATAGAGGAAGGGAGGTAAAAATAAAACAAGACAAAATCAGAGAGGGAGACAAACCAGAAGAGACTCTTAATCATAGGAAATAAACTGAGGGTTGCTGGAGGGGAGGGGGGTGGGGGGATGGAGTGGTTGTGTGATGGACATTAAGGAGGGCACTTGATGTAATGAGCACTGGGTATTATATAAGACTGATGAATCACTGACCTCTACCTCTGACACTAATAATACACTATATGTGTTTTTTTTTTTTTAAGATTTTATTTATTTATTTGAGAGAGAATGAGAGACAGATAGCAAGAGAGGGAAGAGGGTCAGAGGGAGAAGCAGACCCCCTGCTGAGCAGGGAGCCCGATGTGGGACTCGATCCCAGGACTCCAGGATCATGACCTGAGCCCAAGGCAGTCGCTCAACCAACTGAGCCACCCAGGTGCCCAATAATACACTATATGTTAATTAATTGAATTTAAATTTTTAAAAAGACCACCTAATAAAAGAATTAAAAAAAATAAAGTGGTTGTACAGGTGCAAAATCTCTTCTCTAAATTTTTTTGGCCACATGTATTTCAGAATTTTTGGAATGTAATATGATAATATTATAGAATATTCCCAGCAAGTATTCTGTTGACCATATCACATAATCAAATACAGTAATATTTTATGGATAGTAACACTAAGAGGAATAAAGATTATAAATAGCCACATAAAGTTCAGGTCGGGTTTTGCAGTCAAATGGGTTCCAAAAAATTTTGTTTTCTGAACTTTTTCAGTTTCAGAATTGTATATGAGGAATTGATGACCTATACCAATTTTTACTTGTTCCAGCAATGTATGAAAATTTCCCTTTCCTTCATTTACCTTATGACTTAGCATTGTCAGAATTTAAAAATCTTTGTATTCTGGAAATTTTCGTATATATATGACACACATATATACATGTATATACATATACATACATATATTAAAAGTAATATATAATAATATATATTATATGTGTGTGTATATATATATATATCTCAAAGTAAAGGTAATAATATATGAAATCCCATGACTCTCCTGTATCCATCATCCAGCTTCAACAAATATTAGCATATGGTCATTCTTGTCTCATTTATATCCCTACCCACTTCTTCATTCCCCACCTCCAAGATGATTTTATAGCAAATTCCAGATTCCAGTTGCTTTATCTGTAATTACTAAAGTATATATTATATACTAAAGTATATATCTCTAAAAGATAAGGATTCTTTATGTACAGACATATATACAATGGCAATCACATTATCATACTTTAAAAGAATTAACAGTAATTTCTTAATGTCATAAAATGTCCAATGTTCACATTTCTTTACTTATCTAATAATTCTTTTTCCATAGGTTTGTTCAAATTCACATCCAAACAGATTACATTTGGTTTTATCTCTTAATTTCTTTTCATCTAAAAATTTCTCTCCTCTTTTCCCCCAGGTAATTTATCCTGTAGTTTTCTATATTCTGAGTTTTGTTGATTCCATCTCTGTGCTGTAGTTTAACATGTTTTTTAAAAATCTCCTATATTTCCTGTGAACTGTTAGATCTAGAGGCTTAATTAAATGAATATTTAATCTCCATTAAAGTATTTTGCAAGAATACTTCATAGGTGTGCTGTGTACTTCTTATTGCTACCTATGTGCAACACCTTTTTGTGATGTTAAAATTCATAAGTGGATTCAGTTATTTTAGTATATGTGCTGCTGAAGCGAGCACTGGATTCAGTTATTTTAGAGTATTGTCAAATTTTTTATTTTGCCAATATGAAGAGTGTGAGATAGTATTTTACTGTTGCTTGAATTTGCATTTCCATATTTACTAGTAAAGTTGAACATCTTTTTATTTGTTCATTTAATATCTTTTTTTTTCTTTCTGAATTGCCTATTCATAGTCTTTACCCATTCTTCTGTTTGGTTCTTTATTTTTAAAAATTACTTGTAACTCTTTACATTCTGCGTATTAATTCTTATAATCTCTATATTAATATAAATTCTTAAATTTATATTTAAATTTTTAAAGTTTTAAATTTTAATGTTGGCTTTATCAACACCTTCACTTACGACGTCTTTTTATTTTATATTTGAAAAATTTGCTGTACTCTACCTAGAATAGGATATTCTACTTAAAGCCATGAACTTTTCACATCCATTTATTTATATTCTATTGCTATGTAACAAATTACCCAAAACTTGATGGCTGAAAATAGCAAACATTTATCTCCTGGTTTCTGTGAGTCCGGAATCTAAGAGTGGCTTAGCACGGTGGTTCTGCCTCAGGTTCTGTCACAAGACTGCAATTCGGGTGTTGGCTGGAGCTGCAGGCATCTCACTGCTTGGCTGGGGGAGGATCTGCTTCCAAGCTCACTCATGTGGCTTATTCCTTGCCACATGGGCCTCACCACAGAGCTGCCTCACCTCAGACAGCTGATTTCGCCCAGACAGACCAATCCAAGCAAGAGCAAGAGTGTACCCAGGATGGAAGTCACAGTCTTTTTATAACCTTATATCAAAAATAACATCTTGTCACTTCTGCCATATTCATTAGAAGTAACTTAGTAAGTCTAGCCCATGCTAAAGGGGAGGGAATTACACAAGGACGTGAGTACTAGGAGGCCGGGATCACTGGGGACCATCTCAGAGGCTGGTTATTACATTATTGTAGTCCCCCCTTATCTGCAGTTTCACCTTCCAAGGTTTCAGTTGCCTGTTCTCAACCACAGTCTGGAAGCAGATGATCCTCCTTCTGAGTATTGTCAGAAGGTCAGTAGTAGCCTAATGCTACATCACATTGCCTTCGTCATTCCCCTCACTTCATCTCATCATGTAGGCATTTTATCATCTCACATCATCACCAGAAGGAGGGTGAGTACAGTACCATGAGATATTTTGAGAGAGACCCCATTCATATAACTTTTATGACAATATATTGTTATAATTGTTCTAGTTTATAAGTTATTGTAGTTAATCTCTTACTGTGCCTAATTTATTAATTAGACTTTATCATAGGTATATATGGATAGGAAAAAACATAGTTTATATAGGGTTTAGTATTATCCATCCTTTCAGGCATTCACTGTGGGTCTTGGAACGTATCCCCCATGAATAAGGGGGAACTATATTTTAACAGTACAAATAGAAATAAGGAAATAACTATAAAAGGAAATAAAACTTTACATGACAATATTTACTAACAAATGTAGCTTTTGCTAATTTCTACTTATAAAGTGGTGAAATTTTATTATTAAAAACCGTATGTATGTAAATATCAGTTAACATTCAGTAAATGTGGTATTTGCAAATTTCTTTACCATAATGTACATTTGGTAAATATTATAATAAACTTAAACTTATGTGTTTAGTACATAAGTACAACTTAGTAAGACTTACTGATGTTTTCTTTCCTTAAAGTTGTGTAATTGAAAGTGTAAATTTTGACATTGCCACCACCAAGTTATTTTTATTCTAGTGTCCAGAACAGATGGATACTTGAATTAATATCAATAGTTGGTTTTGGCCCACAGGGAGTAGAGCCGTGGTAATGGAGTGTCAGTATGGGCCAAGGAGAAAAGGTTTCCAGTTAAAAAAAAATCAGTGAGCAGGAGAGCAGGTCTTGTCAGCTCTACAAAGCCACTTGTCCAGCCCGGTAAGCTTTATTTTCTTTAATTTCCTTTTTATTATAAAAAGTATTTATTTTCTAGTATCTAATATGCACATTTTTATTAAGTTTAAACAGTGCCGATAAATATACAGTACAATGTAAGTTTCCTTTTACTTCTACTCCCTATGTCCCTTTTTGTTATTTATTTATTTATTGTGTTTAGTTAGCCAGCATATAGTAGATCATTAGTTTTTGATGTAGTGTTCAACGATTCATTAGTCCTATGTCCCTTTTTAAGGCAACAACTCTTACCAGCTTCCTGAGCAACCCTCCAAAGATATTCTGTGTATGTGCATGCATATATATATATATATCCTCCTTTACACTCATAAATGTTGAAATCTCAGTAAAACTTACTAATATTTTCTTTCCTTACGGTTAGGTAGTAGTATACCTTCTTTCCTGCTGTGAATTCACATTGCTTTATTTCTATTTTGAATGCCTGTTGTGGTTATTTACTGCACAACTATTGCTTCACACTAATGTGAATGTAATGACATATACCACTCTATGCTTTCTTTTTATTTTTGTTATTTCATTCCCAGTGTATCTCAAAATTGTCTCCATATTTGCATATAAAAGGAAGGGTTCCTTCTTTGCATTTAGTTATTTTAAAAATTGAAATATAATTGACATATTAGTTTCATGGTTCCTTCTTTTCAATAGCCATACAATATTACATTTATGGATGGGTTGTCATTTACTGAATTAGTCCTCTAGTGATGGACATGTAGGATCTGAAAAGTATTCTTTATTATTATATACAAAGCTGCAGTTAATAACATTATACCTATTTGTATACTTGTGCAAGTATATCAGTAGAATAAATTTGTTGAAATGAAATTGCTAGGGCAAAGGTTATATTATTTTAAATGTTTACAGGTGTTATAAAGATGATTGCTCTTTAGAGAGATTTTATCAATGTATGAGATCAACACAATAAGTTTTAGATAGACTAGGACTACAGATTGGTCATTGCTTTGGGAGAGAATGAAGAATTTGAAGCAATACAAGATTTTTGTAATGTTCTTTCTAATATTTTTTTAGACATTGAAAGTGTTAAATTCTCAGATAAAATTTAAAAAGATAACATATAAAGATTGGGTATAGTTGATCTTTGAAACATTTTATTTCAGCATCATATCTTATATGACAAACCTGCACATTCTCAAGTTTTTCAGATTAGTTCAGAAGACTTTTCATGTTTAATCTGATAATATTAACTTTAGGCAATATTTAAACCTGACTGTGAAGCAAAACTTTTAACTGTTTTTAAATATAAACAATATAAAACTTTAGATATAACTTAGGAGAAAGTCTCTATGTGTAAAGAAATAATTTTATTCCCTATGTCATTCTACAAGTACTTTTTGAGTATCTGTTGTGCCCAGCAATACTTTGGGTGCCATGGACTGAAAGAGGTACAAGATTTTACTTATTCACCGGGAACTTAAAATATTGTTGAGGTAGATCAGAAAACAAAAAACTGTTGGAAAACATAATGGTATAGTATATAGTACCAAATGTGTCAGTTAGCTAACTCATCAGAGAAGGAACATATCCATGCAAATTCTTTAACAGGAAAGTGCAACTTAACCTGAATGCTAAAGTTTAGATTAAATTTGGGTAGGTAAGGAATTAGAGGGGAGATACTGTAGGCCAGGAAATTACATGAATAAAGATATGGTGTGATTGTATTTTTGGTATCAGAGGAGGAAGGAACATTGAAATGATAAACTTCACCGAAAAAGCAATTTTACATTTGAAGTAATTGAAAGTAAGATTAGGTAAATAAGCTAGAATCATATGGGATGGCTTGAATGCTGCCAAGAAATTCGTACTTGATTAAAAAGCAGGTAGATTCTTCAACAGAAAAGTACAAATGTGAAGAATTACTGTAGCATTAATATATCAAGTGGATTTAAGGAACGAGGCCCAGAGGCCCAGAAGGAGGCTATTAAAGTAATCCAGGCATGAGTTTTTTGTTCCTTTTTGTTTTTATGTTTAAGACCTATTTATAATTTATTTTTACAAGTAGGAAAGTCCCTCCATTTTTTTCCGGCTTAATGTATATGAATATAAAGAAGTATTGATTTCACACTGCCTCCCACCCTGACAGAATGGGGTAACAGGAAGTTGTGAACTGAGAGCAGCCTTCTGACACCAAGATGGTTTCCTCTCTATCTGGGACTTGAACTCTGGTGCTCTCATCAGTCATCCTCTTGCCGATTTCTTTTCAGTTTATGAAAATCTATGAGTTTATAAGCATCCTCCCCAGTAGATGGGTCTACAAAGTCCTTGGGAAGTCAGTAACTCAG
The DNA here is from genome assembly GCF_002201575.2 of Neomonachus schauinslandi. Classification (NCBI taxonomy): domain Eukaryota; kingdom Metazoa; phylum Chordata; class Mammalia; order Carnivora; family Phocidae; genus Neomonachus; species Neomonachus schauinslandi. The sequence goes on from NC_058405.1 coordinate 160,764,939, forward strand.
GGACAGGGTTGAACTGTCACTTCACGGTTTGTTTACGTAATGGAAAGCTGAAGAATTAACTCATACCATTTTCAAAGAACAAGCTCTTATTCTATACAAGGATGTGGAGAATCATCAGTACAATGAAAAAATGGTTGAGTAAAGTCATGAGTGATGAAATCAGAACTCTTGAACAATAGAAAGACTGCACTGAGGGTTTTACATTTCAGAGAACTGTTTATTGCTACCCAGTATGTATCCCTTGGGGCACTCCAGTTAAGCTTAGGAAATACACTGCCCCCCAGGGAATCGATAGCTTCTTGACCTTTAGTGGTGACTTCGGGAAATTCTGGTGCCATAAGGGTAGCCGTGTTCTCATCATCCGACCACTGTATTTCTTCTGCCTTATTATCACTGTTTGGCTGAGAACGTGTTGGCGGAGCTTCTCTTCCTGAAACCACCAGAGTTCCATCATCAAGTAAATAATCCTTCACATTCTGAGGAGTGGAAGAATGACACTCTTGATGGTAAGGCTTCCGAACAGTGGCTACCACACAGAGAACTGACAGTGCAGCACATGCGCCTTCTTCATCCTCCAGCTACCGCAGCTGCTGCCCATCCCCCTCCTGCCAGCACCCTTCTGGAACCCCCAGGCATGCGTTTTTTATGGCTTCCAGGAGAATTGGGAAGAGGCAAATCCAGAAACAAAAGTTAATATCCATAAATATTCAGATATTTTTACTGATGTCATGATTATTGTTAATTTGCTAAATATTACGCACTGAGAATATGGCTTATTTTTCAACGTAATCCTCTGAATGCTTTCTAGTTTAATTGATTTTTCTCTAAACTTTAATGCTTAAACTTCTGCTTGGTAAGTTTGATTTTCTTGATATTATATTATGAAAGAAATTCTACTTTTACTTATAAACAGGATTTACATTAAAAAAGTACAGAAGTTTCCTGAATATAGAGTTCCCACAGACCCCAAAATTGACAAGAAAATAATCCGAATGGAGCAGGAAAAAGCCTTTAACATGCTAAAGAAGAACTTGGTAGATGCTGGCGGTGTTCTTAGGTATGACATTTATATTATTATTTTATTTTTTACAAATTAATTAGCTCCATTTACAAAATTTTTTTCTTATAAGAGAAATTATAATTATGTTTTCTAATTATTTCATTAAGAATGATTTTTATAAGGGAGATGTCTCATTAGTGGTTCCCTAGGTTTTAAAATTTGCCACTGTGTAAGCCATTTAGTTTATCAACCAAATGTTCTGATAATGCCTACCAAAGAATTCTGTATACCATATGGAAATTTTTCCCCAAAATGACAAATAATGTGTTTAGCAACCTGTATAATTATATATTTCATACTTTGTTTCTGATACTTCTTAGGACCAAACTTGCAGTCACCTGTATATCTTTTTAACCCGTCTTTGATTACCTATACCAGCTAGAAATTAATCCTAAGCCCTACATAAAATTCCATTTTTATATATTTTTTGTGCTTCAGATTTTACATAAGAAGAAATATTAGCTTGCTTTCTTACTTTTCTTTATGTGTTAGTCCAGGTGAAGAATTTACAGTAATACCAGGGGATTAAGTGTACAGAATATAGTTTTTGTGAAAACAAAACAAAACAAAACTTTTGGCTATGGGCGCCTGGGTGGCTCAGTCGGTTGGGTGTCCAACTCTTGGTTTCAGCTCAGGTCATGATCTTGGGGTTGGGGGATCAAGCCCTGTGTCCGGCTCCATGCTCAGTAGGGAGTCTGCTCCTCTCCCTCTCCCTCTGCCCATCCCCCTGCTCATGCGCTCTCTCTCGCAAAAAGATAAATAAATCTTTAAAAAAATAAATACATAAAATAAACTTTTGGATATATGGAAAATGAGTAGCCAATAATTAGATCATTCAGTTTGGAGAACATTGCATATAATTTTTAAATAAGCCACCATTTCATGAGTATCAGTCATTGCAAGCACTTTGTATAAAAGTATCCATTAAAACAGTATCCTACCAGATCATTTCATTTTCCTAGCATCTGTTTTTTTGCACTCAATATGAAAGACCTATATTCATCTTTTAGTTGATTCTCTTGCTCATTGGGGCAATAGGAGCTGTGTGCAATAGAGGGGCTATGGGGCAATAGAGGTAGTGTATTGAGCTCCTGTCAGATAAGATTCTCCCACTCAGGCTCAGTCTTGGTAGACTGTGATTTATAGCCAACCTTTGGAAGGATTATAGGATTTACTTAACATGAAATTTAAAATACCATTTTCATATATACTTAACTCCTGTACCCTCCTTAACTATAGGGCCATAGTGAAAGTCTATAAAGGTTTGTAAAGATTTTTATTTAATTGGGTATAAAGCCAACTTAGAGGAGTCAAGCAGAGAGGGCGCCTGGGTGGCTCCGTTGGTTGGCTGTCCAGCTCTTAGTTTTGGCTCAGGGTGGTGAGATGAGCCCCAAATCGGGCCCCAAGCTCAGTGTAGAGTCTGCTTGAGATTCTTTGCCTCTCCCCCTCTCTCCCTCCCCTCTCCCTCTACTTGCCCCCATGCATGCACATGCTCTCTCTTTCCCTCTCTCTCTCAAATAAATAAATAAATAAAATCTTTCTAAAAAAAATCAGAGGACATTTTAAATTTTATTTATATCATTTTAAAATTTTTATTATATTTACTTACTGATATAATCATATCTTAAAAGATTATTCTTTTTCTTGATGAGTTTTAACATAAGTAACTATGATTCTTGCCTTTGTCTAGTAACATAATTTTAAATTTTTCTTCTTGTCAGGTGGTATGTCCAGTTACCTACAAAGCAAGCTCATCAGTATCATGAATTAGAGACTTCCTGCCTCCCTTTGCCACCTTCTCCTTTTCCTGTGTCTTCTCTTGAAGAAGAGGAAACTGCAATTAGGGATGAGAATTGTGCATTACCCTCACGTCTACATCCTCAAGTAGCACATAAGATTCAAGAATTAGTGTCACAGGGAATAGAACAAGTATATGCAGTAAGAAAACAGCTAAGGTACAGTAAAAACAAATTGTTCTTTTACATTTTTCATTTTTGTTTGTTGGTTTAAATAATTTATCATAGACATTTTCCAAGATATATGCTATCAGAGGAGATAAGGAATATAATTTATTAATTTATTAAAATCTTATTTATGAACTGATCATTTTCTAGCAGATACTTGGCAAGCCATTAGTAATGACTCAGCTTACTCATTTGAAATATTCCATATTCAAACTTAGCTAATTGGACTATTTCTGAATTATATATAAATTGAATTATATAATAAATCCCTTTACAGAAAAAAAAAGCCTTTGTAGAATCAAAGATTTTAAAACCTAGGCCAGGATGCTTATTTAAGCTATTTGAAATGCAATTAAATTGTATTATAACAAAAGAACCTGGATAGTTCTTTGTATGATGGAAGTTTACATGTAGCATTCTGATCCAATGTTACTGATTCTCAGGATACAATAATCATGATCTCATTTATTCTTGCAAGTCTATAAAATTGGTATATTTACGGGCGCCTGGGTGGCTCAGTTGGTTGAGGGACTGCCTTCGGCTCAGGTCATGATCCTGGAGTCCCGGGATCGAGTCCCGCATCGGGCTCCCTGCTCGGCAGGAAGTCTGCTTCTCCCTCTGACCCTCCCCCCTCTCATGTGCTCTCTCTCTCTCATTCTCTCTGTCTCAAATAAATAAATAAATCTTAAAAAAAAAAAAATTGGTATATTTACCTCCATACTGCGCAAGAGAAAACGGACACTATGAGTGGTTAAATAACTGGCTTAAGAGGTAGAGGCAGAACTGAAATCCAGATCCAGTTCTACAGCCTGTGCTCTTTCACCATGATTTCTGGTACTTAACTGGCCTTATTCCCACTGGTTACTGTGTAGTCCCGCCTGAACAACACAATGAGTATTTCCTAGGTTAATATCTTAATTAATACGTGATTTTCCCATTTAGCAGCTTTCTCAGACATTTTATATTCATTTTCATTGGGACATTGTTAGAACAGAGCCAAAATTTGGTAAAGTTCATACATTATTTACTAAACTTGAACCTTAAGAATAGAGGTATGATTCAGCTCTGCAGTGTGGTCTATAGAATGTAATGCGCAAACCATATGAATATTGGACTTTATAATTTTTTGTGTATTTTTGTATATTGATGTGTCAATGCTGCCTTCTATTTCTATATTTCTCTTTTGTCTACTTAAAAAAATTCAAGCAGGGCGCCTGGGTGGCTCAGTTGTTAAGCGGCTGCCTTCGGCTCAGGTCATGATCCCAGGGTCCTGGAATTGAGCCCCGCATCGGGCTCCCTGCTCAGCGGGAAGCATGCTTCTCCCTCTCCTACTCCCCCTGCTTGTGTTCCTGCTCTCGCTGTCTCTGTCTCTGTCAAATAAATAAAATCTTTAAAAAAAAAAAATTCAAGCGGGTCATATTTTATATAGTAAGTGATGCCTTTTGGCAGCAGTGTAACTTGATGTTTATACAATAACCTGGGTGTAGGCCCAACCTCTCTTACTTACTGGCTAGATATATAACTTTGGCAAATTATTAAACTTCAGCAGCCCTCAGTTCCCTGGAATGATAATTGGGAGTAAAGTGGGAATGATCATTGCACTTACCTCACAGGATTATAGTAAGCATTAAAGGAGATCCTTGATGTGAAGAGTTCAAGTACACTGCCTGACATAGTTAGCATTCAAAACATATTATGCTTGGGGCGCCTGGGTGGCTCAGTCGTTAAGCGTCTGCCTTCGGCTCAGGTCGTGATCCTAGGGTGCTGGGATCGAGCCCCGCATCGGGCTCTCTGCTCGGCAGGAAGCCTGCTTCTCCCGCTCCCCCTCCCTCTGCTTGTGTTCCCTCTCTCGCTGTGTTTCTCTCTGTCAAATAAATAAAATCATAAAAAACAAAACAAAACATATTATGTTTAAACTGACAATAATGATTCCTATAAAAATGTCAAAGCTTATTCTAGATACAGAGTTATTTAACCAGTGAAAGTATTATATTGCTTTTAATCTGCATGATTTCTTTGATTTAATGTACGGAAAAAATTAAAAGTGGAAAAATATAAATTATAAAACTGTAAACCATGCTTTACAGAAGTTTATGCTAAAAAGGAACATTTTCTCATTTGATCTGAAGAATATTACTATTTATGTTTTTATTCTATTTTATGCTCTCCACAGAAAATTTGTAGAAAGAGAACTATTTAAACCTGATGAGGTGCCTGAGAGACATAATTTATCCTTTTTTCCAACTGTAAATGATATTAAAAATCACATCCATGAGGTACAGAAATCCTTGAGAAATGGAGATAATGTGTATAACTCAGAGATTATTCCAGCAACGGTATGATTAAATTATAATTCTTTGTTTTATTATAGAATCTTTCTCAACTTCTCTTACTATTTGGCCTAACGGGGTGGTTGTTATTAGGCCATATAAATAACTGCGATGAAAGAAAAAATAGTAGTTTGGGGGCGCCTTGGTGACGCAGCCGATTAAGCATCCAACTCTTGGTTTCAGCTCAGGTCTGATCTGAAACGGAGCCCTACGTCAGGCTCCGTCCTCAGTGTGCAGTCTGCTTGAGTTTCTCTCTCCCTCTTCTTGTGCCCCTCCTGCCCTGAGCTCTGCCTCTCACTGAAATAAATAAATCTTAAAAAAAAGCGGGGGGGGGGGCTCCTGGGTGGCTCAGTCGGTTAAGCATCTGCCTTCAGGTCAGGTCATGATCCTGGGGTCCTGGAATCAAGCCCTGTGTCAGGTTCCCTGCTCAGCGTAGAGTCTCCACTTCTCCTTCTGCCTCTGCTCCCATTCCTCATTCTCTATCCCGCTTGCTCTCTCAAATAAATAAAAACTTTTTTAAAAAAGAAGAAATAGTAGTTTCTTTTTCTTAAAATGTAAACATTGTGAACCCTCAGGTGACGATTTGACTAAAATTTTTTTTATTACTCTCACAAGAAGAAATATCAATTTCCAACTCTGACTATAATAACAATAGTAATCTTCACTTAAAAATCAACATATTTTATTTCTGTAAAAGTATATCTTATTCATCTAACAAATATTTATTGGGTATATACTGTGTATACCTTCCTCTCTTTTTAAAAATAGATAGACAGGCGGCGCCTGGGTGGCTCAGTAGGTCAAACACCTGACTCTTGATATCTGCTCAGGTCATGATCTCCGGGTCATGAGATCAAGCCCCACATCCCATCGGGCTCCACCTCAGCAGGGAATCTGCTTGAGAGTCTTTCCCTCCTCCTTAGCCCCTCTCCCTGCTCGCTTACTCTCTCTCTAATAAATAAATCTTTTAAAAAAATGGGGCACCTGGGGGCTCAGTCAGTTAAGTGTCTTGACTCTTCGGTTCAGGTCATGATCTCAGGGTCATGAGATCAAACCCTGCCTTGGGCTCCGTGCTCAGTGAGGATTCTGCTTAGGATTTTCTGCCTCTTACTCTCTCCCTCCCCAACGCTTGCATGTGCTCCTTCTCACTCTCTAAAATAAATAAATAAATCTTAAAAAAAAAAATCTCAGTAGCAATGCCCTTTGCTCTCCAAATTTTTACTACCCAAATTATGCCTTCTGAACTAAATAGATTCAGATTTTAAGCTAGTGCTACTATTCTTTTCCAACCCAAACTCTCTTATTTATTCACTATCCAAAGTTCAGGAAGTAAAATGGATTTGGTTAGCACTGATCTTTGCCATCTATACTTGCTATCCAAATTCTTGCTATCTGAACTTGGGAAGCTAATGTATTTGGATAGTGGACTATACTCATATTTTGAGAATGTAAACAAGTGAAGAGAGTAATTACTGAATGAAACACAATTATACTATCACTGAATAAAATATGACAGTTGTATTGATATTTTAAAACATTTTTTACTATAAATGCTTTATTGTTTTTACTGAAATAAATGTTCCCATTTCAGCTTCAGTGGACTACAGATAATGGGCATATTCTCAGAGAGACTGTGACAGTTACATTTGCAGAAGGTAAGTTATCTTGAATATATTTAATATATAAAATCAGTGTTAAAACTGGAAGACATTGGGGGCGCCTGGGTGGCTCAGTCATTAAGAGTCTGCCTTCGGCTGAGGTCATGATCCCGGGGTCCTGGGATTGAGCTCCACATCGGGCTCCCTGCTCAGCGGGAAGCCTGCTTCTCCCTCTCCCACTCCCCCTGCTTGTGTTCCCTCTCTCGCTGTGTCTCTCTCTGTCAAATAAATAAATAAAATATTTAAAACAACAACAAAAAACTGGAAAACATTGAAGATATTATGTATAAACAAAAGGATACCATGTTAAATGCAGGGGTAAGTATAAAAGAATGAATGTCTAACTTTATATAGGGGGTGACGTTAAGAGAGCACTTAAAGCCAAATAGATTGATTTGAGTAGTGAGAGGAGTTAGCCATACAGAAGCAGAGAAAACACATTTCCAGAAGAGAAAAAAAAAAAAAGGGTAAAATAAGCTTGGAATAGTAAGAGAACACAAGAGTAAGAGCATATGAAAAAAGCAAACCATATAAAATGGACAGTTTCCTGATCAAGGTATCTTAAGGTTATCACTACTGGAATTAGCCTAGCTTTATAGTAAGCTGTACTAGCAGTTGGCCTCAAAATTTTAATCATAAAGCATAAAAGCTTATTATATGAGGAAATTTATTTTTTTTAAGTTATTTGTTTATTTTTGGTAATCTCTACACCTACTGTGGGGCTTGAACTCACAAACCCAACATCAAGAGTCATATGCTCTTGTTATGGCCCAAAGAGAGAGGAACAACTATGTTAGGATTTGTCAAAATAATTATAGCTGTTTAAACATATATACTTATATGTTACTCATATATACTTCTTCATATATGTTATTTAGCTATAAGAAAGGATGAGATGTTGCCTTTTATAATGACATGGATGGACCTAGGGAGTATTATGCAAGTAAAATAAATCAAACTTCTCATGAGAAAAACAAATACCATATGATTTCACTCATATGTGGAATCTGATAAACAAAACACATGAATAAACAAAAAACAGAATCAGACCTATAAATACAGAGAACAAACTGATGGTTGCCAGAGGGGAGAGGTGGGGTGGGATGGGCAAAATGGGTGAAGGGGAATGGGAGAAGGCTTCCAGTAATGGAATGAGTAAGTCATGGGAATAAAAGGCATAGGGCTGCCTGGGTGGCTTAGTCGGTTGAGCATCTGGCTTTGGTTTCAGTTCAGGTCATGAGATTGGGCTCCATGCTCAGTGGGGAGTCTGCTTGAAGATTCTGTCCCACCACCCCTCCCTCCCCTCTCAAATAAATAAATAAATCTTAAAAAAAAAAAAAAGGCACAGCATAGGGAATATAGTCAATGATACTATAATCACAATGTTTGGTGACAGATGGTAGCTACACTTGTGGTGAGCATAGCGTAATATATAGAGAAGTTGAATCACTGTGTTACTCACTTGGAACTACTGTAACGTTGTGTCAACTATATTCAAACAAAAATTAAAAATAAGGGGTGCCTGGCTGGCTTAGTTGGAAGAGCATATGACTCTTGATGTTGGGTTTGTGAGTTCAAGCCCCACAGTAGGTGTAGAGATTACCAAAAATAAATAAATAAACTTAAAAAAAAATAAATTTCCTTATATAATAAGCTTTTATGCTTTATGATTAAAATTTTGAGGCCAACTGCTAGTACAGCTTACTATAAAGCTAGGCTAATTCCAGTAGTGATAACCTTAAGATACCTTGATCAGGAAACTGTCCATTTTATATGGTTTGCTTTTTTCATATGCTCTTACTCTTGTGTTCTCTTACTATTCCAAGCTTATTTTACCCTTTTTTTTTTTTTTCTCTTCTGGAAATGTGTTTTCTCTGCTTCTGTATGGCTAACTCCTCTCACTACTCAAATCAATCTATTTGGCTTTAAGTGCTCTCTTAACGTCACCCCCTATATAAAGTTAGACATTCATTCTTTTATACTTACCCCTGCATTTAACATGGTATCCTTTTGTTTATATATCTGTATCTTTCATTATGATTTGAGCTACTCAGGGGCAAGGGTTATATTTTATTCAAATTAACATAACTAGTGCCTAGCATAATCCCTGCTACAAAGTTAACATCTAAATAAATGCTTTAGAATAAATTAATGAATAACTGTATACAGTACAATTATTTCTTTATTCTTTGGCTGTTTAACCTTTTTTTTTTTTTTAAAGATTTTATTTATTTATTTGAGAGAGAGAGAATGAGAGACAGAGAGCACGAGAGGGAAGAGGGCAGAGGGAGAAGCAGACCCCCTGCTGAGCAGGGAGCCCGATGTGGGACTCGATCCCGGGACTCCAGGATCATGACCTGAGCCGAAGGCAGTCGCTTAACCAACTGAGCCACCCAGGCGCCCTGGCTGTTTAACCTTTAAAAGTCACTGTGCATAAAGAATAACTTTCAAATTCTTTATCATTATTCATCTGTTCTGCACATATTTTACTCACTGTGATAAATGCTGGACATAAAAAAAGAATAAGTTTCTTGCTTCATTGAATTTCAAATTTAGCAAGAGAAAAAGACACTAAGCACATATATTCTAATTACTGTTATGAATAGTGCCATAAAAGAGTTGTGCAAAATTGTGTGAGAATAGTGACAGACATATAACTTAATCTAGGGAGTAGGGAACTAACATTTGAGAAAGTGGCTTTTAAACTAAGAACTGAAAAATGGATAGGAATTTGTCAATCAAAAGGATACCATGTTTGAAAACTAAGCAAGAAAGAGCTTGTCATGTTCAAGGAACTTAAGAAAGTTGATATGGTTTTAAGCATAGACAATGCTTGGAGATAAAACTGGATATGCAAAATGGGCTTAGGAGGCCCTTAGAGCTGTCCAAATGAAAGGTGTGATAGTGGTTTAGTCTACAGTGAGTGACATTTATACTAGAATTGGACAGATGGGGCGCCTGGGTGGCTCTGATGGTTAAATGTCTGTCTTCAGCTCAGGTCATGATCCCAGGGTACTGGGATTGAGCCCCGCATCGTGCTCCCTGCTTGGCAGGGAACCTACTTCTCCTTCTCTCTCTCAGCTGTTCCCCCTGCTTGTGCTTTCTCGCTCTCTCTGTCAAATAAATAAATAAAATCTTAAAAAAAGAAAAAAGTTGTTTTCAAAGGTTTTGGTTATTGATTGAATAGGTGTGGGAGGTAAAAGAATGGGAATGATCTGGGATGACTCCTGGGTTTCTTCCATGAGCAACTGACTGATAGTGGCATTTACTGAGGTAGGCAACACTGGTGTAAGAATAGGATTTGGTAATGGCAAGGGGAAAGAAAAAAGTTCATGAAATCAGGTTTGGAAAGCTTAGATACATATCAGAACCATTTCAGTGGAGTGGATTGGGAATAAGCCACATTGGGATGGTTGAAGAGTGAATGATGAATGAAGAAGTAGAGACAATGTGCTATGAGGGGAAAAAGGGTTGAGAGAAGGTATTTTCAGATAGGAGAGATCTGAAGAGAGAGATGAAGATGAAGGTATTTGATAGCTTTGATGATGGGAAGTTGAGGAAATTTCTGATAGTTTCTCTTTTCTCTTCAAGAGTGCTGAGAGTGAAAAAGATCTTAGGAAGTATGGCCAAGATTGGACAATTGAAATCTTCTAAAATATAGAAACCTTGTGAGGTTGTCAGATACAGGTGAAAGTCCTGTTGAAGTTGATGATCATGAATTGGTATTAGTAGTAGCAGCAAGTTTCTCTTTCATTCGCATTCAGCTTCACGTATATGGGCCATTTTCATTCAGTGTTAGGATTTTACCAGGGGTTGTAACAAAAGTACAAAGAAGCAAGGGAGGTTAGGGGATTTGCAAGAGAGTGACTGAAACTATAACCGTAGGATTCGACTAAGCTGGATAGGGAGAGAATTTTAATAAGAAAGAAGTTGATAGGGGCGCCTGGGTAGCTCAGATGGTTAAGCATCTGCTTTCAGCTCAGGTCATGATCCCAGGGTCCTGGGATCGAGCCCCATATCGGGCTCCTGGCTCAGCAGGGAGCCTGCTTCTCCCTCTCCCTCTGCCTCTCCCCCTGCTTCTCCCCCTGCTCATGTTCTCTGTCTCTCTCTGTATCTCTGTGTCTCTAATGAATAAATAAAATCTTTTAAAAAAAGTTGATATATCTGAAGAAAATTGAGGAATCAATGGACTGGAGGTTCACATGAGGTTGAATAATTGTAGTGAAGTACTTACGCAGAATCCCTGGAAAAATAAGAGGTTGTGATCAAAGCATGGGATGTTTGAATTAGAGATTTTTAGATGTAAAAGAGTCGAGGGTATGACAGTAGTAGTGGGTGACTATAGCAGAGTGACGTACAAGGACAATTAGAAATGAAGAAGCCAGGGCGCCTGGGTGGCTCAGTTGGTTGGGCGACTGCCTTCGGCTCAGGTCATGATCCTGGAGTCCCGGGATCGAGTCCCGCGTCGGGCTCCCTGCTCGGCAGGGAGTCTGCTTCTCCCTCTCCCACTCCCCGTTTGTGTTCCCTCTCTCGTTGTGTCTTTCTCTGTCAAATAAATAAATAAAATCTTTAAAAGAAAAAAAAAAGAAATGAAGAAGCCAAAAGGTGAAAGAAGTCAGGCAGAGAAAGACATATACCATGTGATTTCATTTATATGTAGAATCTGAAAACCAAAACAAATAAGCAAATGAAAAGCAGAAACAGACCCATAAATACAGAGAATAAACTGATGCTTCTCAGAGGGGAAGAGTGGTGAGAGATGAGCAAAATGGGTGAAGGGGAGTGGAAGATACAGGCTTCCAATCCTGGAATGAACAAGTCACAGGGATAAAAGGGAACATAGTCAATGGTACTGTCATGGCATTGTATGGTGGCAGATGGTAGCTACACTTGGGATGAGTATAACACAACATATAAACTTGTGGAGTCACTGTATCGTACACCTGAAACTAATTTAACAATGTGTGTCAACTATAATTTAAAAAAAGAACTAAAGAAACCAAGAAATGTGAGAGTGCTGTTTAATCCTCTCAACAACCCTTTGAGGAAGATTCTCTTACTATCCTGATTTTACAGATGAAAAAACTAAAGTTTAAAAACCAAGTTAAGTAGCATGTTGAAGGTTACAGAGAAAAGCTAGCTAGTGCTTAAATTCATCCTTGTCTGACACCAGGGCCATTTTGAAAAATTACTTAGTTACAGTATGGAAGCAATAAATGGTTGTTGATAATTGGTTTTTGATTGACTTAAAGAGATGAATATATTTGGGTTAAAACATAGAAATTACATGAGAGGAACTATATTCCCTAAGAACAATTACTTTAGCAAATGAGATTTTAAGAAAACAGATTTTTACTCTTAGTCATTTATTACAAAATGAGTTATTGAAAGAAATTTAATGCTGTTATATTGAGGACCAGCTTTATGCCAGGCATTATCCTAAGCATTAGGGCTACCAAAGATGAATTAAGTTTGGTCTTTGTAATTGAGAGGTTCAATAGGTTTCACACATCCAAGAAGTTTAGATGTAGTCCAACATCATAGCTTAGAAAATGGACTAGATTTGAGTTACAAATACATAATCTTTCAAGGAAAAAAAATACTTTTCCAACATCACATCCTAGATATACTGAATTAAAAATTAATGGAGGTTGAACCTAGGAATTTATATTTTTAAAAAGTTCCTGAGTGATTCTGATTCTACCAGTTCTGGAAATAGTGGACAAAATAACTTCTTAAAGTCCTTTTCAAACCTTTGAATTTATTTCCTATTCTAATTAAGATAGTAAGTGTTATAATAAAATACAGTGTCACATAGCATAGAAACCATAAACATTATTTTGTTTTGATAGCTGATTTTTTTTTATATAACTTAGGAAATTCACCAGGGGAATCAATTAACACCAAAGTGGAAACAAATCACACAACGGGTTCTTTGTCTCCAGAGCCAGCCCATTTGCTTTCTTCACTTTCCTCATTTCAACCAAAAATATTTACACAACTACAGGTAGGTATCCAGTGAAATAGACAAAATTGAAGCCCTTCCCTTTCTTCCTTAATCTCTCTTCTTCTTCTAGGGATTTTATAGAATTATTATAGAATTATGGTAATGATCACAGATGTTTTTATTATTAATTTCCTGACTTTTTTGTATCTTGATATAAGATCATTTAAACAATACATTTTGAAAAAGTTGGAGTTGACTATGCATGCAATAAAGTTTAGTTGTACTACTTTTCCTTTGATTCTTGTTTCTGTCCTCGATATTTGTTAGTAATTATACACCTGTATTTTATTCCAATTATGTGTCAAAAGAATAATATATCCTATGAGAAAATTATACTTAGTAAATTTAAACATTCTGATGTGACTCTTTTTGGTTTAAAAGGGTTTGCAGTTGCAACCAAGATTCACTTCTCCTGATGGATCAACGGCTCCAATATCAGTAAATAACCACCCTTCCTCCAGTCCTTCAAGACTCCTGGATTCATTAGAAAGTACTGTAATGAGTAATAATTCTCTACTGCTTGGTCAAAGTCATAGTCTTCAAACAGATACATGCCTTACCCCAAACAGTAGCATTATTGCCTCTACCATGGGTAGCCTTCCGGGACCAGATCAAAATCTGGCTGCAATGGACCAGCTGGTGGAAGTTGGAGATGTTGAGGATACAGAGAATATGGAAGGAAACGTTCATCGGATTCTGCTGGGAAATGTGCAGACCATCCCAATACAGATTATAGATAGCCACCCAGCTATTAGTAAGTTAAAAGCAACTTGTGATTTTATTTTTTTAGCCTTTATGGACTATCATTACTGTTACACTACAGAAAAAAAAACAATCATTTCTACTCAGGGGTTTATAAAATATAAATAAATAAAGTAAAATTACTAGAAAAAGGGAAAAATATCAAGAGCATAATAACTTTTAAACTTTTTTATTTTTTCTTCTCCATCAAAATTATTCATTCCCTAATTACCTCAGTTTACATAGAAAATCTATGGTGATATGAAATCAGAGAGTCATTTTAGAATGCATGAAAAAAATGAGAAACTTTTTTTTTTAAGATTATGTATTTATTTATTTATTAGAAAGAGGGCATGAACAGGGGGAGGAGCAGAGGGAAAGGAAGAAGTAGACTCCCCACTGAGCAGGGAGCCCGAAGTGGGGCTTGATCCCAGGACCCTGAAATCATGACCTGAGCTGAAAGCAGATGCTTAACTGACTGAGCCACCCAGGTGCCCCATAAAATGAGAAACTTTAAAAGGAAAACATTTAGTGTAAATGTTACTGTGGAAAAAGTGTTACAAGGAAAAATGGAATGAAGTAGGCAGATATAAATGTTAAAGATTTTGAGTTAGAAACTTAGATGTTGAGTTCTATGGAAATTGAAAGGGAATTAGTTAAGCCTTGGGGAATTGGGTTTAATCCAAGACCTTGTTATCTTCACTTTGTAACAAACCCAGTCAACCTAGTGATAAATTCTAACTGTTACTTGACCTATGTCGCTCCCTTCCACATAGAATGTTTCGGATTGGGCACTTTTGTGCAGAAAGATTTGCAGTTTGCTTTGAAGAACAAAAATCTTCATAGAAATTATCCTTAGAACATACAAAGTATTTACCCTCCATTCTTAGTCATCATTCTTCTGGGTAAGGAAAAGTGTAAGGTAGTTCCTTCCAGAAAGGAATCATTATCTTTTAAATTTATTGGAAGTGTTACTTTTAAGAAAATTTATCCAGAGAGCTGTGGCAGTTGTCACTACTGAATAAGTTTAGTAGAAAAGAGGGAAAAGGAATATATGTGAATTAATCCTGAGAACTTCATGAAATAGTTGATGGTGTGCCCATTCTACAGATAGGTAAATCAAGGCTCAGGGAGGTTAAGAGATTACCTAAAAGTGATAGAGCAGGGATTTAAGCCCAGATCTATCTGCCTCCAAAGTTTCTTTCCATTCTAACATGCTTCCTCCCTCTATGTTGTACCAAGGTATTTCTGGGAGCTCTAATTCAGATTGTTTTAAAGGAGACCCTCTTTGTATCTGAACTTGCATGATTTATCAAGTTAGATCATGATCTGAGGGACTACTTTACCTGAATATGAATTCTCAGGGTCACTCAAATCCATCTTCTACTGGTTTTCTTTATGGTGTGGGCTAAACTCCTAATATACCCATATGTGACAAGCATTAGGGGTATTCAACATACTTTCCTGAGTAAATATTGGTCCCCTTAATCTTGGTTCCCTATAGCAACTGAAAAACTGATATCCCTGAGAAAGAGAAAGATTTTATCTTAGACATCCCACCTGCCAATTCAAGATAGTGTTGCTGGTATCCTGCAATCAGATTAATTTGGTCATAAGTACTTTAAAATCAGAATAGTAAGTGCATTGTACAGTGTTTCAGATAAGCAAACATACAGCTTGTAGAGCTAAGTCAGAACTATCCTTTAAGATGTGGCATATTTTTTTCTAAAGTACTTATGTAGTTGAGTTTCTTTAAGGAGGGAATATTTTCCTTATATATGGCCACATATGGAAACCATATGGGATTGGTAACAAATTTGTAAATTTGTAATACATATACCTACTGTTTGCAAAACATCATTTTCAAATAATAGACTTCCTGACTTTTATTTACACATATTTTTAAAGGCAGTTAAGTTTAAATATGAGATAGTCCTCATAATTTTATCAAATTATGGACTGCTTTTTCGTCAAAGTATCTGTAGAGGAGAATAACTATGGTTTTCTTAGTCTCTTCTTGTTTTTATTACCAGAAACATACTGAAGGAATTTTTTTTAACTTCTCAACATTTAATTTTTTATTATTTTTCTTTTTCTTTCCTTTTTTTATTGAAGTTTAGTTAACACACAATGTTTCATTAGCTTCAGGTGTACACATCCTGAGAGAATTTATTATGAATGACTATTAAGATGTCAGAAATACGGAGTTCTCAAATACACTGTTTTTTGCTTCTAAATTCATATAATTATTAAGATTCCAGTGTTATAAGTTACATTAACCTTTAGGGTTTTTCTTTTATGTTTGGTTTTAAAGTTGAAGAAAATCCAGAAGGTACCATTTCTGTGAGCCAAGTTAAGCAAGAACCCAAAGAACCAGCATTGTCTATGGAAGCAAAAAAAAATTTGGACTGTAAGAAATTATCTGCCACATAAATTATTGAAGCTTTTCAGAATTTACAACTTGGGTAACTTCTGATGTCATAAAAAAGAAGGTGAATATTGTCAAAGTGCAGCAATGTGATAAATGGACTGAAGACTAGTTCAATGAGCAACTTTGATTTAAAACTGATATGTTTGTTGCCAAGTCCATATTTTTGGAAGCTATTTTACTGCTCTCATTTTGTATAATTCTTATGCTTTTTGATTATCTGGTAAGGCCAGTATTTCAAAAGATCATCTGAATTTATTCATGACAATATAGTCTGAACACAAATAGTTACCTAACTCATCCCTTGGAAATATCCAATTTGGGTTCTGAAAAGACAAAAACAACAAAAAATACTGTGTGTGTGTGTGTGACTGTATGTGTGTGTGTGACTGTATGTGTGTGTGTTGACTTTTTTAAAAGTTATAAAAGAACTTATTTCCTCTTTAAAGTTGTGAAGAAATTCTTTACATTAGCAGACAGGTGAGAGATTATTTGTAGTCCTTCTCATTAGGAAAGATAAAACAGTAGTAGATTTGAATCATAACATGAAGCCCAGCATTCACATCTGTGGAAACTGTAGTTGCAATTTGGCTTCTTCCATTATAGTTTTTATACCTGAAACTACAAACCAATAGCATACTAATGGTCATCTAATAGAAATTTAAAGTGTCTTGGTAAGTACTCAGAATTTTAATTTGAATTAATCAGATAAGCAACAGAAATAAATGTATATTGCATGGGTTTATATAGTATTGTAGGTAAAGCACTACTTATGGATAGGAAAATGTAGAAATTGAGAGAATTCAGAAAGAATAATAGACTTCCCCTGGTGTTTACAGATGATTTGGGGGACTTTTTGATATCAGCAGAGGATTTTTTTTTTCCTATTTTGTATTGAAGATTCAGCTCTGGATGGAAAAGAATTTGAGTTGTATTTATTTTTCTATGCCAGAGTTCTTACTGAATTGGTGGTATTAGAATTTATAGTATTTCAAGGTAAGTATTTGTAGTTAAAAAATTAGTTCATATTTAAAACTTTAAAACAACTATGTGTACATATGTTTGCTTGTTGAGTAAGTATATTTACTCCAAATACTGAATAGATACTAATCACTATATTCATTGTAAGCTTCTGTTTTCTGGAAGGTTGGTAAACTAGAAATGTCAGTTATAAATGGTCAAGAAATCAACGTAAAGCCTTTTTTCACCCCAGGAACCATGTGTGGGTATATTTAAAATTTTATTTTAAAGTAATAAGGATTTCAAATGGATATTAATGTTTAATATTAAATGCATATGAAATATATGAAATTTAACCTTAATATTTTACATGAATATGAGTCATTTTTGGCTTTTCTAAGTCCAGTCTCCCATTCTTAATTCACTTTAATTGTTGCAGGTACACAGCATGTATCTAAGTATAAAACATTGTTATATTAGAAGTCAGTGGAACTCTAATAAAAAGACCTTGCTCTTTAGATTTATACCCTATTTAATATAAAATGTATTATTTATACCCCTATTAATACAAAGTTAATATTCAATTACATATATGCTTTTTAGTTAGAATGGCTAACTATTCCAAGATTTGAAAATATTTGATGTCAGCATTTTCACACAGGCTGCCAAATCTGATTATGTTACTCTAAGTTAAACACAGCTCTTAGTTACCTCCAACCCAGATTTCTCTTAGTCTGTGTGTACTTAAAGGGTATAAGTCTAAATTTATAGTTTAGTATTACATTTTAGGTAATACTCTTTTCATTTGTTATTTCTAATTTTTATGGAAATTGTTTTCAAGATTTTAAGTAATCTTCACTTTTCATTAATGGCAATAGCTTATTAAATATTTTACCAATTGAACTATATTCCTTTGGAGACATTCTTTTCTTTTTTTGATGTTGAGTTGTTAAGGAGAAATGCTTGTTAAGATACAAACTCTAGTGAGTTACCTAGGATGTAACTAGATGTTAGAGGATTCAGACTTTGGCACTTGATTAAGAACAAAACATAGTTAAAAAATATTTCTCTCACTTCATTCTATGTGAATGTCTCTTTCTGGTACTGATTTTTGGTTTTGTTTTTTGTTTTTATTTTTGTTTTTTATGAGGACAGAAAGTCACAGTGCATCCTCCTCACAAACAAAAAGCAAAATTAAAAAAGAGCATTGAAGGAAGGTTTAAGTCCCTAATTGTATACTCTTTTGGTTTTTAGGTAGAAACTGGAACTATCAATATTTTCATGTAAGTATTTCAATGAGTAGCTCTTTAAAAATAGTTTCTAAATTTTTAAAAATTCATTTGTCCTCTAAATGCATGTTCAGTCACAATATACCAGTATTGTATTTTAAAGGTGCTTAGCATCACTTTTTAAAAAGTATGTTTACATATTTTAAATATTCAGTTATTTTTTAAATGCACAGGGTATTAAATACAAGTGCATAAAATTTTCAGTATCTGTATTTGGCATTCTCCTAACAGCTCTACAGCAAACTTTGACATGTGCTCTTTTGTGTCATGTATTACAAGGTGTAATATCTGTAGTAGTGAGTTGGACATTCAAAATAAGCTGTTAGAAATTCATAATTACAGCTGAGCTTTTTTCATCATTGTGGTTTTCATGTTCCAAAGCCTCCCAGTGAACTTTATATATACTACAGTGAATTAAAGATAAACACCACCATGGTGGGCTTTTCCCTCAATATTGATTTTCTCCATAAGCAGTTAACATGCTTAAAAGAAAAAGCTTTTTGTACAAAGTACCTTATCTTATCCAAGGTAAATGTTTTCTAAAAGTCACAAAATGATAGAAAACAGATTTTAGAAGCTGGTCCTGCTTCTGAGTTTCTGATTTTGAGGCCCACCAGCTTGTGTTTCATTTTTACATCCTGTCAAAATACATACTTAATCATGTGAGTATGTGAAAGATGTCATTTAATTTGTACCAGGTTTTTTAAAAAGTTTTAAAATGTGTGTATATATATATATATTGTAACTTAACGTATAGTGTCCTTGTTATAATGTAATTTTTTTCATTAAAAATCCTATGTTATTTTTTTCTTAAACTTGTTAGTTTTCTTTTTATACTTTTTCTGGGGATAGTGGTAGTTTTGTTCATCTTAAAGATGTTGAATAAACACTTTAATTACATGAGAACTTAGGCTAGAAATTTATGTTCAATTTGGGACCTGAAAGTTTTTCAGCATAACTACCAGTAACTCCTCTTATAATTACATTTAGGGACATATATGCATTTAGTACTCTCAGCTCAGCCAACCATCAACATTTTAAAACAATGCAGGTAATAAGGTATTAGTAATTCTTTTTCTCACATCTTGGCATTGTGATATCTTTAAGTACAGCTTTTTATTTTTTTGGCGTAATGAAAGAAGTATGTGGTTTTTTTTAAAAGAGGAGGGATCATCAGTGTTTTTCCTCTTGGGTTTTTTTTTTTTTCCCTTTATTCCACCTTGTCTGTTTTATAGGACCGTAGAAAATCTTACTCTCTCCAGAAGGGGTACTGTATTAACTATTCCCCATTAGTTGATTTAGCTTTAGACATCTTAAATGGTGTATTACTTTGGTATCTAAATATCTGTAATTCTACTTAATTAACTTAGTTGTAATGGCAAAGCCTTAGTGTACTTTTGCCACATACACATTAACTATGGAAACTATTGTTAAATAATACAAATATTCATTGCTGATTGAATTCTTAAAACTTCAGGAATAAAATCAGAATCTTAAAAAAACTCACTAATGGATTCTAAATTTGATTCATGAGAAAAATAAATAAATTGTATGGTTAATATTGAAAACCTTTGAAAATATGATATGGGTATAATTGTGCAGAGGAAATGTTGTTTAAGGGTAAAACTTGCAATTAGTAAATAAGTCCTGGAATTCTAAGGTACGGCATAGTAATTATAGTCAATAATACTGCATTATAAAATTCAAAGTTGCTCAGAGACTACATCTAAAAGGAAAGAATGAGGGAGGTAATAAAAAAGGGAAAAAATAATTGTGTGGCATGATAGTGGTTATTAGCTAACTCTATGGTGGTAATCATATTGCAAAATATAAATTACCAAATCAACACATTGTATACCTTAAATTTAATGTTATGTGTCAGTCATATCTCAGTTAGAAAAAAAAAAAATAATTCTGAAACCAGAGGACAGAGGGGGAGTCAGATATTGGCAGTTTTCAAAAATATTTTTATTGAGGTATAATTGACATAAAATAAATTGCACATATTTAAAGTGCACAATTTAATAAGTTTTGATATATGTATATATCTATGAAACTATCACCACAGTCAAGATAATGAACATATCCATCACCTCCAAAGATCCTAGTGCCTCTTTGTAATCCATCCCTTCTTCCTGCCTCCCACCCCTACCTCACCATCCCCAAACTACTGATTTGCTTTCTGTCACTAGAGATCAGTTTTGTCTACAATTTTATAAAAATTATATAGTATAAGCATTTCTTTTTCTGACTTTTGTCACTCAGCATAGTTATTTTCAGATTCATCTATGTCAGAGTATATGAATAGTCCATTCCTTTTTACTGCTGAGTAGTAGTACATTGTATGGATATATCATAATTTGTTTATCCATTCACCTGTTGATGGACAACTGGGTTGTTTACAGTTCTTGGCTATTACAAATAAAGCTGTTACGAACATTTGTATAAAAGTCTTTGTATGAATATATGCTTTCATTGCTCTTAAGTAAATAGTGGAATGGCTGGGTCATATGGTAAGTATATATTTAACATTTTAGTAAACTCAAGTGATTGTTTCCAAAGTGGTCATACCATCTTACATTCCCGTCAGCCATATATGAGAGTTCCAACACTTGGTATGGACAGGCTTTTATATTGTAGGCATTGTAACAGGTGTGTAGTAGTATCGCATTGTGGTTTTAATTTCCATTTCTATAATGACCAGTGCTGTTGAACATCTTTTCATGTGTTATGTACCATCTGTATATCTTCTTTCATGGAGTGTCTGTTTGAATCTTTACCTCATTTTTAAATGGAATTGTTGTTTTCTTATTATAGAGGTTTAGAAAGTATATTCTAGATACAAATCTATTTTTTTAAAGATTTTATTTATTTATTTGACAGAGAGAGCACAGCAGGGGGAGAGGGAGAAGCAGGCTCCCCGCTGAGCAGGGAGCCCGATGCGGGGCTTGATCCCAGGACCCTGGAATATGACCTGAGCTGAAGGCAGCCACTTAAGACTGAGACACTCAGGCACCCCCAAGTCCATTTTTTAGAAATGTTATTGACAAGTATTTTCACCTGAGCTATAGCTTATCTTTTCACTTTCTTAACATAATCTTTCAAAGAACAGTTCTTTTTTTTTTTTTTTTTTAAGTTTTTATTTATTTATTAGAAAGAGCACACAAGCAGGCGGAGGGAGAGGGAGAGGCAGCCTCCCTGGCTGAGCAGAGAGCTCGATGTAAGGCTCCATCCCGGGACCCCGGGATCATGACCTGAGCCAATGGCCAGATGCTTAACCAACTGAGCCACCCAGGCACCCCTCAAAGAGCAGTTCTTAATTGTGATTAAGTCCAGTGTATCTTTTTTTTCCTTTGTGGATCATGCTTTTGTCTAAGAGATCTAAGAGATCTTTGCCTAGCCCAAGGTTAGATTTTCTCCAGGTTTTCTTCTCAGAAGTTTTATAACTCTGAGTTTACATTTAGGTGTATGATCTATTTTGAGTTAATTTTTATATACATAGTACACAACCCTTTTTGCTTATGAATACCCAATTGTTTCAGTACCATCTTATGAAAAGACTATTTCTTTTTTTTTAGATTTTATTTATTTATTAAAGAGAGAGAGAGACAGCGAGAGGGGGAACACAAGCAGGGGCAGAGGGAGAGGGAGAAGCGGGCTTCCCGCCAAGCAGGGAGCCCGATGCGGGGCTCGATCCCAGGACCCTGGGATCATGACCTGAGCTGAAAGCAGATGCTTAACGACTGAGCCACCCAGGCACCCCAAGACTGTATTTCTTTATTGAATTAAATTTATACCCTTGATGAAAAATTCATTAATCACATGTATTTGGGTGGCTTTCTGGACTCTCTTCTTTTTCACTGAGAGATTGTCTATCTCAGTGGTCTCAAGCAGGACAATTTTGCCTCTAGGGGACATTGCACAAAGTCTGCAGATAGTTTTAATAGTCATAGCTAGGGAGATACTACTCGTTTCTGATAGATAGAAGTCAGAGCTTCTGCTCAATATCATACAATGCACAAGGACAGTCCCCACAACAAAGAATTATCTGACTCAAAATGTCTATAGTACCAAGATTGAGAAACTCTGGGCCATACTGATGCCAGGACCACACTGTCTTGATTACTATAGCTTTATGGTAAGTCTTGAAGTCAGGTAATACAGTCTTTGAAACTTACTCTTCCTTTCAAATTTCTTTTGTCTATTCTGAGTTCTTTGTTTTCCCATGTGAATTTTAGAATCACCTTGTCAATTTCTTTTTTTGAAAATGCCTGATGGGATTTCAACTGGGATTATGTAGAATGTATAGATCAATTTGGGGATAATTGAAATCTTAATATTGACACTTTATTTTTTCCTCTGCAATGTCTTAGAGTTTTCAGTGTATAGGTCTCTCATATCTTTTGTCAGATTTATCACTAAGAACTTCTAAATGGCATTGTTTTTTCATTTCAGTTTCTTATTTTTTGCATTAATATGGATATACAATTGATTTGTTATATGGATCTTATATCTTGCAACCTTGTTAAACTCACCTATTCTCATAGCTTTTTGATACATTCTATTAGATTTTCTACATAGACAATTATGCTGTTTTACATCTTTTCCAATCTGGATGCCATGTATTTCTTTTTCACAACTGTTACACTGACTAAAACCTAAACTACAGTTTTGATTAGAACTCGTTAGACTGGCCATCCTTGCCTTGTTTCTGATCTTAGGGGAAAAGCATTTAGTCTTTTCACTATTACGAGGTTAACCATAGTTTTTTCATATGTCCTTTATCAATTGAATGAGAGTCATCCTGTTCTTAGCATGCTGAGAATTTTTGTTAGGAATGGATATTTGATTTTGTCAAGTGCTTTTTCTGCATAGATTGAGATGATCATTTGGTTTTTCTTTTTTTAGTCTCAACAATGTGATAAAAGACTATGACTGAATTTCAAAGGGTAAAACAGTCTTGCATCCTTACATTCCTGGAATAAATCATACTTGTTCATCAGGATGCATTATGCTGTTTTATATATTGTTGGGTTTCAGTTGCATTTAATGTTGCTATTGATATGGTTGTGTTTGAGTCTTCCTTTCCATCTTGCTATTTGTTCCATCTGTACTTTGTTCCTTTTTTCTGCCTCTTGGTGCAATTGCCCTTTTTTTATGATTCAACTTTACCTCCTTTATTGACTTATTAGCTGTAACTCTTGTTATTTTAATGATTGCTTTAATGTTTATACTGTACTATCCCAGGCTGCCTTCAAATACTATTCCATCATTTCACATATAGTATAAGAATCTTACAATAATATACTTATGTTTTTCCCCTTCTTTGTGCTATTGTGGTCACACATTTTATTTCTATATATCTTATAACCTAACAGTACATTGTTACTATTTACACTTTAAAGAATCCATTATCTTGTATATATTATTTTTATATATTTTCCTGCTTTTTTGCATTTCTGGTAACTTGATTGGATGTCAGATATAACTTTTACCTTTTTGGGTGCTGGATATTTTTGTATTCCTGTAAATATTCTTGAGTTTTGTTGTAGGATACAGTTAACTTTCTTGGAAACAATTTGTTTCTTTAATGTCTTGCTTTCAAGCTTTGTTAGGTAGGACCAGAGCAGCATTTAATCTAGTGTTAATTTTGTCTCACTGTTGAAGCAAATCCCTTCTGAGTACTCTATACTGCTTTTGAATTAATAAGGTTTTCTACTCTGGCTGGTGGGAATAGGCACTCTTCTGGACCCTGCGAGCCTCAGAGGGTTGTTCTCCCCCTAGTCTCAAGTAATTTTCTTATACTCATGCATTGATCATTAAATACTCTGTTGAATGTTAGACAGTGATCTTCCGCAGATCTCTGGAGTTTCTGTGTAGCTCTCTCTTCTCCAGTACTTTATCCTACAACTCTAGTTGCTTTGGCCTTCTCGATTCCAAGTTTCATCTCTTCCACTCTGAAGGCTCTGCCTGGTTTTCCACTCCGTGTGCCACAGCCTGGAAACTCTTCAGACAGCAATCTTGGATGACATAGGCCTCATCTCATTTGTTTTCCATCTCTCAGCGATCACTGTCCTCTCTTGCATGATGTCCAATGTTTTGAGAATCATTGTTTCATATATTTTATTCAGTTATATAGTTGTTTCAGCCAGGAGGATAAATCTGGTCACTTGTACTCCATCCTGACTAGATACGGAAATTCTCCAGACATGTTGATATCATGTCACATTTGGGTTTCTGCAAACAGTCAAACTGGGAGATGATGTAGAGGTTGTAAGGGAAACATAACGATAGATTATGAGATGGAGTAAGGTACAACAAATCTGAGTGAGACAAGTAGGTATATCATGGTGGGATTTAGGGTATAGGATTGGTCCAAAGTAATTCTCCAGAACAGCCTGATTGTATAGGGACCACCTTCGATGGTATAGTTTCCAATCTCCAGCGGCCGGGGATCCACTAGTCATAGTGACTCAGCCTTCAGTGTACCTGACAGTTAGGCCATGCAGGATACCAAAATGAATGATATGAAAGTTTGCCTTAAAGGAACTTAGTGTCTATTACAGGCGATATATAACTTTGTACAAGATAGAAAATGGTAAATTTGATAATAGGAATATGAATAAAATAAGAATTAAGAAGAAGAAGACATTACTTACAACGGACATTTTAGTAAGTACCAGGCATTGTACTTGGTGCTTTATATTGTTTGGTTAAAGCAAATTGGCATTTTGCCTGGCAAAAAGTAAGTAGTTTCTTATTATTATAGCTAAGACTTGTGGTTAAGAGCATGTGCTCTGAAGTTGGGCAGTTTTGAATTTGAATCCCACTTCCTCTTAATTAGCTGTGTAACTTTGGATAAATTAATTAAACTTTCAGTTCTTCATATTTTTCTTTCTTCTGAAGAAATAGTAGTAGCTACCTAATTGAACTACTATGAGGATTTAATGAGGTAACCTATGTTGAAATCTTAGAAACTGTAACATACCAATCAATATATGTTCATTTTTATAATTAATATTAATAAAATTTTAAATCCTGAAAGGTAAGCATGATCCTTATTTATTTATTTATTTATTTATTTTATTCTTATGTTAATCCCCATACATTACATCATTAGTTTTAGATGAAGTGTTCCATGATTCATTGTTTGTGCATAACACCTAGTGCTCCATGCAGAATGTGCCCTCCTCAATACCCACCACCAGGCTAACCCATCCTCCCACCCCCCTATTTATTTTTTTAAATAAGTTTTATATCCAGTGTGGAGCCCAACATGGGGCTTGAATTCATGACCCTGAGATCAAGATCTGGGCTGAAATCAGGAGTTGGATGCTCAGCCAACTGAGCTACCCAGGTGCCCCATCCTTATTTTCAAGATGATGTATCTGTTAGGGAGTGTCTTTGGCTGCATGCAACAGAGACATGATTATGGTGGTTTAACCAAATAAAGGGGTCTTATTTTTTTATGGAACCAAATCTGAAGGCAGTCTTACCAGGGCTGGTATGGTGGTTCCATGTGGCCACCAGGAACCCAGTCTCCCTTAATCTTTTCATATAACCATTTCTTTCTTTCTTTTTTTTTTTTTTAAAGATTTTATTTATTTATTTGACAGAGAAAGACACAGCGAGAGAGGGAACACAAACGGGGAGTGGGAGAGGGAGAAGCAGACTCCCCGCCGAGCAGGGAGCCCGATGCGGGACTTGATCCAGGGACTCCAGGATCATGACCTGAGCCGAAGGCAGTCGCTCAACCAACTGAGCCACCCAGGCGCCCTCATATAACCATTTCTAACATGTGGCTATCATCTATGTATTTGTTGCTTTTTGGTCCATGATGGTTGCTCCACTTCCAGCGTTGATCAGAGTTCAGACAGGAAGAATGGAATAAGCAAAAGCCCTGTGCTGGGAGAGTGAGCCAAAGGTCTTTTTTAGAAGACCCATCAGCAACTTCCACTTTTATCTAATTGGTTAGAAGTGTTATGTGACCACCCTACTTATAAGGGCTGCTAGGAAATGTAGTTCTTTTAAAATCTGGACACCACCCCGAGAAAAATTATATTTTAGTAAGACAGAATTCATTGACTATCATTTAGGCCACTAATGGTGTCTCCCACAAATGGGAGAACTGAAATTCAGAAATTCAATTACTTGCTTGAGGTTGTTAAACAACTATTAAGTGATAAAGTTAATATTGGTAGCAAGGTCTGCCCAATACCTTTCCACATTCCTTTTGCCACACAGTCCAGAAAACAAGTGATCTTTCATTTTAGGATCTTTGAGTTGGATCTTTGATGACAGAATATGGACATGAGATTAAAATGCAGATGTATAGAATTCAAGGAGCAAGTAGAAGTAATTATATGGCTTATTTGGGGATACAAATATAAAGTTCATTTTGATGAGAACTTTAGGATTCAATGAAGGAAAGAAGCTGGGGAAAAGATATAGAGTTAGTATGGTAAGAGTTGCAATTTTAAATAGGGCAGCCAGAATGGGCCTCATTGAGAAGGTACATGCAAGCAAATTCTTAAAGACCGTAAGAGGGTCATTCAGATACCATGCAGAGCAGTGCAAATAAGAGGGAACTGCAGGATTGGGCAGTATTCACTATGCCTGAAGGTCAGCAACAAGACTAATGTGGCTGGAGTGGAGTGAGCAAGTGAGAGAATACTGGGAAATGAGATCAGAAAGATAATAGGGAGTCCGATCATGTAGGGTCTTATAATCAATCCATCTTAAAGATTTTGGCTTTTACTCTGAGCAGAAATGGGAAGCCATTGCCAAGTTTTGAGCAGAAGAGTGAGAACATAATATGACTTACCCTTTAAAAGGATCATTTTGGGGATGCCTGGGTGGCTCAGTCAATTGAGCATCCAACTCTTGATTTCAGCTCAGGTCGTGATCTCAGAATCATTAGATCAAGCCCCACATGGAGCTCCATGCTCAGAGTGGAGTCTGCTCGAGATTTTCTCTCTCCCTCTACCTCTGTTCCTCCTCCACTCTTTCTCTCTCTCTCTCTCTCATAAATAAATAAATAGGTCATTTTGGCCATTATGTTAAGAACAAACTTTATAGTTTGTCTGTCTCTCCCTACTAGATTAAAACTGCAGGGGCAGGGATCTTTGTCTTTTTTTGTTGTTGTTCATTGACAGTGGCAGATGCTTAGAAAATATTTTTGAATGAATGACCATCCAGATTTTAGATTTTAGAGTGTCCTTATAAAAAATAAATGGAAAACAACCTAAAGAGAGAAGGGAAAGTTGTTGAGGAAATTGCTGAAGAAATATTTTTTTAAATTATGTTAATCACCATACATTACATCATTAGTTTTTGATGTAGTGTTCCATGATTCATTGTTTGCGTATAACACCCAGTGTTCCATTCAGTACGTGCCCTCTTTTTGAGTAGGAGAAAGGGGATCTAGTGTCTAAGTAAAGGGCTTGACTTTAGATAGGACCATGGATACCTTATCTATGGATAGATGACAAGGCAGACTACATGGGTAAAGATGCTGGTAGGGGGGTACAAGTGAGAGTGGAAATTCTCTTGATTGCTTCAGTTTTCTCAGTGAAATAAGAGGCAAGGCCCTTAGGTAACTGTGAAGATGGGTGTGTGGGGGAAGCATGTGGAGGAGAAAAGCTAGTATGACAGTAATTAGGCAAGGGAAATATAATATTAATGGGTCTACTTGATTAAGGGTTCATTTAAGGTTCATGTTCATAAATTGAAAATTAGCATGTTTGTGTGTTTTTGTCCAGTCATGATCAGCAGTGGCTGAGTGTTTATTGAGAACCAGACACTGTGTTACCTGCTGGCTATATGAAAGATTAATAAAATCTAATCCTAGCCCTATAGGGACTCACGGTATAGTGGCAGGCAGGTTTTTTTTAAGATTTATTTATTTCAGAGAACACACATGCAAGGGAAGGGGCAGAGAGAGAGAATCTCAAGCAGACTCCCTGTAGAGCTGGGAACCCTATGTGGGGCTTGATCTCACTACCCTGAGATCA
The DNA here is from genome assembly GCF_002201575.2 of Neomonachus schauinslandi. Classification (NCBI taxonomy): domain Eukaryota; kingdom Metazoa; phylum Chordata; class Mammalia; order Carnivora; family Phocidae; genus Neomonachus; species Neomonachus schauinslandi. Next base: position 160,793,389 of record NC_058405.1, read on the forward strand.
TGACCTGAGCTGAAATCAAGAGCTGGCTGCTTAAAAAAAAAAAAAAAAAAAAAAAAAAAAAAAAAAAAAAAGAGCTGGCTGCTTAACCAATTGAGCCACCTAGGCACCACATGGCAGACAGTTTTTTAATCAACTAGTTATAAAATGGTGTGATAAGTACTTTCAATTCAAACAGAGGAAAAAGCATTGTAAATCAAAGAAGTTCCAGGCTAGTGAACAATTCAGATTATGGAGGGAACAATGGATTAGTCTAAGAAGGCAAACGATTGTGAATCACTTCCAAACTCTTACCTCCCAGTGTCCAATCAAAAAGGTATTATGTATAAACTTTGTATAATTCCAATCAGATTCTCTGCCTTGCAACTCATCTTAAAATAGATCCCAGGGGCGCCTGGGTGGCTCAGTTGGTTAAGCGACTACCTTCGGCTCAGGTCATGATCCTGGAGTCCCGGGATCGAGTCCCGCATCGGGCTCCCTCCTCGGCAGGGAGTCTGCTTCTCCCTCTCCCACTCCCCGTTTGTGTTCCCTCTCTCGCTGTGTCTTTCTCTGTCAAATAAATAAATAAAATCTTTAAAAAAAAAAATAGATCCCAGAACTCATAAATATTGCACGTCTGACTTCCCCTGTGAGATACTAAGACTATCCAGATAGTATTCTCCCGTACTGCAGTAAGCAAAAACCTCAGTTTTGCTTTATCAACAGGTTATTTTGGAGGTATTTTAAAGGAGCCAGCATTTGACGGTCTTGGAGGTCTTATCAAAATCTGGTCACCTTGGAAACAGCATGCTTTTCTGAGGCCTTTTGAGCCTCCTGCACAGGGTCTCTCCAATGACAGTGGTGAGGTAAGTTCATATTGGGTTTGAGCTCTGATTTCTAATTTTTTCATCAAATACCCCAAATGCTAGTTTTGTTTAGTTTGAGAGTGGTATCTAGGAATAAACTCTTTTTAAAAATCCATTGATTGATCAGGTTTGAAAAACTTTTATTTGGTAGAAATCTGCATTATTACTGTCAATACTACTGTTTGTCCTTGTCATTTCTTCATTGTGCATCTATAAGAGGAAGTTCATAGGGATGAAAATGGTTGTAAATTTGTAGGTTCAGAAGGTTTCTCTTCAGACTGCCATCCTTTGGAAAAATTGTCTCAAGTCATTTATGAAAGTTTTATGAGAATTTTTCCCACTCTTGTTTTGTCCATGAAAGTCTGGTTTTCTTTAGGAGGGGGCCCCAAGATTCAAGGTTCACATTTGGCTAAGTGTTGTCAGACTCATAGGTTTATCTTTAGTTTGGTTCTGTAGCCATTCTGGACTGGACTCCCACATGTTAAATGTATTTATGCTAGAATCAAAATGTGTTTTGTTTGCTTTATAAATGATAAAAGAATTATTTGGAATTATTGTTTTTGGGGGGAACTTCTGATATAAGCAAAACTGTTCATTTGGTGAGGTACTTTGAAGCAAAAAGGAAGCAATATCCCAAACATACAGTTGTCTACATTTTAAGGCAGGAGGAAAATTCCAAAATATATTGAGGGATTATGAAATTGCCTCCTTAAAAGATTCTTTGGCAAAGGCAAGAAAAAAATATGAAGAATTTAGAACTGTCTTTTCTGAATCCTTTAAAATCACAAGTTGAACATGATCCCTTTATTCTTCTATTCCACTTCCTCCTCCCATGTTCCTGCATTCCCCTCTGTTCTGTCTCTCCTTCTGACTTTTTCTCCTTCCCTTCAAAATGCCCCATAAAGAGATAGTTTTATTCCTCTAAAAGAGAAAGATCACTTTAATATAAGAAATACCCTCTCATTTTTATACTTAAAGTATTAACAATTACTGGCGTTTTTATCGTATAAAATCAAATTGTCAAGGTGCCTAAATTAATGTTTAAACCAGCTGTAATGATGGACGCCCCCTCTCTCTCCCTCATCCTCTTTTGTGTGCATGTATGTCAAAATAGGTTTTCCTGCATCTAAACTTTCCCCTCTCTTTAATTAAGGAGAGATAATTAGTCTTTCACAATGGTAATTTTGTCTTTGACTAAAGCTGGCTCCCTCTCATTTTTAATTTCTATTCTTCTTTTCCCTCCTTAGGGAAACATTAAAGATTAATTGATGAAAACAATTATTCTGTCATTATGTTCTCATTCTAGTCTAATGAAGAATTTCTAAAATAGAAAAATCATTAAACTGTGTTGTGTTTCTTTTTCTTCAAAATTGCTTTTAAGAGATATTTCTGGTTAAAACTACAAGAAAAGGGGCACCTGGGTGGCTCTTTTGGTTGAGCCTCAGTTCTTAATTTTGGCTCAGGTCATGATCTTAGGGTTATGAAGTAGCGCCCCACCTTGGACTCTGTGTTCAACGCAGAGCGTGCTTGTCCCTTTCCCTTTGCTCCTTCCCATGCTCGCTCACGCTCTCTCTCTGTCTCTTGCTCAAATAAATAAATAAAATCTTAAAAAAACTGCAAGAAAAGAAAAAATCTTGGTTCCAAGATGAAGGGCTTTGAAACAGGATTTAAAGAGTTTTTATAATTTCATTTATGAATACAAAGTTTATATGTCATGCAGAAAATGTTCATAAAATATTCCTGATAGAGGAATCATTGGACAAATTAGAATGAGTTAATCATACTGGTTTAAAGGATTAAAAAACAATTATCTTCCTGACTTCAATATATTACATTAATACCAACACAATATGCTAGTTTATACAAGAAGATTGAACATCTCATTATTTAAACTTTATATATTTCTTGCATTGGTTTTATGGGACACAATATTATCATTATTTCTACAAATTATGCTACAAAAATTTGGAGTCATGATTAACTAGATAAAATTGTAATGATAGATAACTTTTAAAAGTTTATAGTCTTATTTCTATAATATCAAAAATCTTAAGAACTTTATATTAGGGGCACCTGGGTTGCTCAGTAGGTTAAGTGTCTGCCTTCGGCTCAGGTCATGATCCTAGGGTCCTGGAATTGAGCCCCATGTTGGGGCTCCCTGCTCAGTGGGGAGTGTGATTCTCCATCTCCCATTGCCCCCCCCCCGCTTGTGTGCTCGCTCTCTCTCAAATAAATCTTTTTAAAAAAAGAACTTTATATTTAACTAAAATGGTAATTTCTAGTTCCTTAGCTAACTTAAAGACCTTAGACAAAGGTTAAACTGAGTTAATTGATACATAATTTTTGAATACTTGGACAAAATCTAAAGAAAAAAATGAGTGACATTGGCCACAAAGCAGTTTTATTTTACTGTTATTCTTATATATTTAAAAATAGATACAGATTAGGGCTCCTGGCTGGCTTAGTTGGTAGAGCATGTGACTCTTGATCTCAGAGTTGTGAGTTTAAGCCCCACATTGGGCCTAGAGCTTACTTGAAAAAAAAAATAAAATAAAAATAGGTAGATTTATAGGATGTGAAAATGCTTTTGGAATTTTTTTTTTTAAGTAGGCTCCATACCCAGCTTGGAGCCCAAAGTGGGGCTTGAACTCATGACTCTGAGATCAAGACCTGAGCTGAGATCAAGAGTCAGACACTTAACCAACTGAACCACTCAGGCATCCCTGGATTTTTTTATATACATAATCTCCTTAAAATTTATAAGGACAATATGACAAACATGCTCATTAGAAAAATAACTAAACAATTCCTTATTTTCTGTTTTCTAGTTTAGCCTAGGGAGAAATAAGGTTAAATGGAGCAAGTAAGACTATATTCTGTATAATTACAGAGAGATAGGAATATGTATGCAAAACCATGTGTGTGGTTTGTTTCTTAAATTGTTGCACTTTGTATGATACATTGATAGAATGCTGAAGTGCACTTCTAAAAGCAGAGCATCAGCATTAACTCAGAGGCAGCATTCTGAAAGGATGGGTGCCATCCTTGAAGATGTAATATATGCCTTATTTCAGAGAACTCTGTATGTTGCTGTGTTCCTGACAGGAAGAATACATGGGTCCAGTCACCAAGGACAGAAGCAGGAGTAGCCCCGATGACATTCCCCGATGACATGACTGGGAGATTTTCTGCTTCCCATCCTTTTAATTCTGGGCTCTGTAGGTCCTGGTCCCCAAAGGGAGCATACTCTTGCCCAGGGGAACACAAAGTTTTTATTCAACTATAAGACAGCAGCTTTATCTTATAGAGCTGCTGTCAGTGCACTTTGATGTCCCTGTATCCAGGCACCAACAGGTAAGAAGAAGCATCAATATACTGGCAGGGGTGATCAACCCAGATCAGCAGGAGGACGTAGAACAGGGAGATTGCAGGTGGAACCCAGATGATTCATTTGGGCACCTTTTGGTATTTCCATGCCCCATTGTAACTGTGATTGGATGCATGCAGCAGTGTCAGCGTAAGAACAATATGATTGCTCGATTTGAGTCATACTGATGTGGGAAACAAAGGCAAAAGAAAAATTAAATTTCCTTACTACCTACAGCCCATTGACAAGTCCTTGAAACAAGCGGAGTGACATTCCTCTAGGAACTCAGCTACCTCAGTGTTACACTTCGCTAAGGGCAAAAGGCAATCTTAGCCTGACCCCCAGGATCCTGTAAGTCTCCTCTAACATATAAAAATTCCTTTGGAAACTTCATCTCTACACCCCAAGATATATGTTGGCAGTCAGATATACATCTGAAGGGTCTCATGACTAAGGTGTTATTAGACAGTAATAGATGACCTTTTCCTAATAATAGCTTGCCCCCTCAAGGTTCTGGAAACCTTGCTTCCAAAATTTCTTAGAGACTTACACTATCCCTAACCCCCTCCCAACTTGAAAGTATATAATCACCACTCCTCATGACCCCAGTGCACCTCTTTCTGCCCACGGGTCCTGTCCCTGTGCATTCATAAAACCACCTTTTTGCACCAAAGACATCTCGAGAGTTCTTTCTTGGCCGTCGGCCCCGAACCCTAACGTCTTTCCTACATCAGTACCACCAGTAAACCTCCAAGACCTGGTGAGGTAATAGCTGAGGGCGAGGGAAATTAGAATAACTACTGGAAGTGGGAGAGCATGAACACCAGTTGTAACTCTAAAGATCAACTCCAGTGTCAGAGGTTCCTTCTGAGTTTCCCCTCAGGAAGACAGACCCAGAAGAACCATGGAACACTGGCACTCTGACCTGTGGGAAGAGAGAAATCTGCTCAAGGCAAGAGGTAGGCCACGGCAGCTATGAAAATGAGCCACTCAGAGCTCCTGCTGCAGATGGAGTAATTGAGAAATGGTCCCAGCTGCTGTGCTCTGGATCTACCATGGTGCTTGTGCAGAAGCTATGCTTCCCACAGGCTGCTCCCAGGCAATGGCTGAGATGGCAGAAGTACAAAGATGGTCCCATTTCTGTGAGAAGGAGGACTCTTTGACTTGAGGTTTCCCCATCAGCCTTGCAGACTTTACTCAATACTAATGAGGCCCTTGCATTGAAGAACTGAAGTTAGAACCCCCAAACCTCATGAATATCTCACCTTTGCCCTTCCTCCTCAGAGACACTGCTAAGATCTGTCAAGGTAGTATTCTCCTTACTGCAATAAGCAAAAAACTTAGTTTTGCTTTATCAACAGGTTATTGTAGTGGTATTTTTAGGGAGATAGCACTCAATAGATAAAAAGGAACCATCATTCAAAAAGCAGAGGGAAGAGCTTCACAGGTAGGAGGAACAGTAAATGCAAAGGCCTTGAGGTGGAAAAAAGGTATTAAAGGACAGAAAGGCCAATGTGGTTTTAGCTTAGAAGCAATAGAAAAGGTGGTATGAGATGAGGTCAGAAAAGTGCAGAAGACCTTGGAGTCCATGGTAATTATAGTATCAATTTCATTCCTAGTAAAACAAAACCCATTAGAGGATTTTTAGTGGAGGAGTGATATACCTGGGTGTATATGTTGTAGAAGAATGTATTTTGGGGGACATGAATGGAAACGGGGACAACAATTAGGAGGTTATTGGAATGGCACAGGAGAGAGCTTAGGTGATTTGGATCTAGAGTGATAGTGATACAGGAAGCAAAGAGAAATGGACAAATTAAGGATATATTTTGGAGATAGAATCATAAGGATCTGCTGATTGGTTGGCTGATGGAGAGGACATGTGGGGATGCATGTGAAGGGAAGGAATGAAGAATGACTCCTGCCAAGTTTTTAGCCTTGAGCAACTGTGTGAATGGTAGTGAATTCTACTGAGTTGAGGAAAACTGAGGGGAGGAATAGATTCAGAAAAGAAAAGCAAGAGCTCTTTTTTGGGCGTGGTTGGTTTTGACTTCCAAATGGAAATGTTAAGTAGGCACTTGGAGTTATAAGTATAGAGGTCAGGATTGGAGATAAATATTTTTGTGATCTCTCAACATATGGATGGTAATGAAAAACTAGAGAACAGAGAGATCACCTGAGGAAAAAAATGCAGATAAAGAAGAGAAGAAAAACTGAGGGTTCTAGAGGGGAGGGAGGTGGGGGGATGGGTTAGCCTGGTGATGGGTATTAAAGAGGGCACGTACTGAATGGAGCACTGGGTGTTATATGCAAACAATGAATCATGGAACACTACACCAAAAACTAATGATGTAATGTATGGTAATTAACATAACATAAAAAAAAAAGAGAGAAGAATGCACAGGATCTAGCCCTGAGGCCCTCCAACATTTAGGTTAGTTAGAGAAGGAAATACATCTAAGAAGTTAAAAGGAACACCAAGAATGCTTAAAACAGGTAAATTGAGTCCACTTTGGAATCTGTGAGGAAATGTCGAGGCAGGAAGCATCTCAGATTAGATTAGTTGCTAATTAAAGCAGTCTCTTCAATCCCTTAGTTAACAAATACATATTCAGTATATACAATGTATTATAACAGAGGTGTCCAAGAGACATTACAATATAAGGTGGTAAGTCCAGTCTGAATGGCCCTTAATAAACCATGTTTATATATAACACTCCCCTACAAGTGAGGCATATCAGATTTTTAGACTTGATTATAAAAATATTTCAGAAAAGTCTGTCTTTCTGCTCTCTAGTCTTTTTTTTTTTTTTTAAAGATTTTATTTATGAGTGAGAGAGTGCACAAGGTGGGGAGGGGCAGAGGGAGAGGGAGAGGCAGGCTCCCTGCTGACCCCAAGATCATGACCATGACCAGAGCAGAAGGCAGACACTCAACAACCGAGCCACCCAGGTGCTCCTGTTTTCTAGTCTTTTTTAAACCAACCACCTTAAGCTTTCAATTTTTATCTTCTTTATACATTAGTCAATTTTTAATTTAATAAACATTAAACTTTTTTACTTATTTTGCTTTTACCTAAAATATGGTTAGGTGGCAGTAATAAATTCTGCCTTTAAAAAGATGATTAGAATTATATAAATATATTAACTATCTTAAGAAGACCCTTCCTGTCTTTTCAGGTTTGATTAATATTTGAAAATACATTGTAATGCTTTGATATTCTTCAAAAATAATTTAACCGAAGGATATAGGAAAGAACAAAACAAAACAACAACATCTAGCTTGTAGTAGCTATAAAACAATTTGTGGCTTTCATAGTAACAGACTTCTGTATCAGTTGCATAATAGTGATTATTTATTCATGGAGTCTTTTTATTTCCATGGAAACACTGAGATCATTTTAATTTTTAATTACCCTAGAGTTTACAGTTCCATAGATTTTAACTCTGTAGTAGCAAGTACAGAAGCTAGAGCTTTACCCATTTCCACTTTAAAAAATATAAAGGAGGAAGAGAGGGTTTAAAATAATCATGAATTTCATTTAGTTACAACCTTTAGCTGTATAATTTCTCCTAAACCTGCCCTGCAATTTTATGTCCAATTAATTCTTCGATTTTTGTCTCTACCCTTTGACTAAAAGTGTTTTCACAGGAAATAACTGCAGTGCGAAATTCAGCAATGGGTGCTGTTAAGTAGTTTGTGAGATATCTAAAGTTGTTGTGAAGTAGTAGAAGCAGAGGACTAGATCTGGCACTTAGCTGAATTCTCTTAGGTGAATCACTTTATTTCTCTGGCCCTCGATTTCTTCCTCTGCAACCTGAGGACTGAGGTTGAATGATAGAATTCAATGGTTCTCTGAAATAGCTTGGCTATGTGGTGCCCAGGACCTGTGGCAACTATCCACATGGGCCCTACAAATATGTTGATAATATTTCTCATGATAGGAGTATTTGTCAACAGGGACTGGAAGCAGAACAGTAATAAAAAGCTATTAAGTGGAATAATTTGTACACGAAGTAGGTCTGATGAAGATTTTATAGATATGAAATCTTTTTTTTTACCCCCTTTCTAAATCATTAAATTTCCTGATACATAAGTTTTACAGGTTCGTTTCCTATTTGATCAAAGTGATTTTCAGAGTGGAAACGATGTTATTGTAGTCGTTCTAATTTATTACTAGTTGTTTTTAATCTCTTACTGTGCCTAGTCTATAAATTAAAATTTATTGTAGGTATGTATAGGAAAAGACGTGGTATATATAGGGTTTAGTATTATCCATGGTTTCAGGCATCCATTGAGGGTCTTGGAACATTTCTCCCATGGATAAGAGAGGATTACGGTAATTTGTCTTCTTTAAACATAATTTGGATCATATGCAGTTATAAATCCTACTTTTTTAAAAAATGAACACTACATTGTATTAAAGGTTTCTTCAAAATGTTTTTAATTGATGCATAATATTGCATAACATGTTTTTCACATCTATTTTATTCATCCTCAGATTGTTGAAAATTTAGATATTTTCAATATTTTTAATGCCAAATATTTTTTGTATAAAAGTCAGTTTTTGCGTCTCTGACTACTATGTTTTTGGTTTGGATTCCTACCCATAAAATAACTGTTCGAACAGCATAAGCATTTTTACTCTTGGTAATATTATCAAATTTTTTTCCATAAATTATTATCTATCTCAAAGTAATTTTTGATTGTGCATTTAATCACATCCTCATGAGAATTAAATATAATTTAAAGACTTCTAATTTGAAATACCTTTTGTTCAGATTAACATTTTTTATTAGTGAAGTGTTTTCATATCCACTAGCCCATTTTTATATTGCAGTTCAGTTAAAAAATCAATTTCTGTTGGCCTTGTATTTAAAAAAAAAAGGGGGGCGCCTGGGTGGCTCAGTCGTTAAGTGTCTGCCTTCGGCTCAGGTCCTGATCCCGGGATCCTGGGATTGAGACCCGCATAGGGCTCCCTGCTCCGCGGGAAGCCTGCTTCTCCCTCTCCTGCTCCCCCTGCTTGTGTTCCCTCTCTCGCTATGTCTCTGTCAAATAAATAAATAAAATCTTTTAAAAAATAAAAATAATAAAAAGAAAAAAATAAAAAAATGTTAAAAAATATCTTTTTTTATTTTTCATTTTTAAATTTTTTGTTGAGATCTTTAAATCATTTGATTTATTAAATCAATGAAAAACATTTAGGGAAAAGCAGTAGGAAAGAGATGGGGAAAGTTAATTCCCTTAGGATAGGGTGTAAATCAGTGGAAGAACTGCCCGATGTGAATCCTGTGTTATGTAATGTTTGTAAATCCTACCTTTCTCTCTGCAGTCCTTTGTTTATTTTTTAAAAACATGTTTATGGGATCATTGTTTTTCTTTTATTACTCGAGTAGATCTCTAGTTGTAAAAGATTCAAATATGGAAGCATACATAGGAAATTACTTCCTCCCTGACACACTTCCTTATAGATAACCATTATCAACAGCATTTTAGAGTATAGTATTCTTATCTACTAATATGTACATATCTCCATATTCTTTAAATATGTATATGTAGGGCGCCTGGGTGGCTCAGTTGGTTAAGCGACTGCCTTCGGCTCAGGTCATGATCCCGGAGTCCTGGGATCGAGTCCCACATCTGGCTCCCAGCTCAGCGGGGAGCCTGCTTCTCCCTCTGACCCTATCCCCTCTCATGCTGTTTCTCTCTCTCTGTCAAATAAATAAAAATAAACAAAATCTTTAAAAAAAAAAAAATATGTATATGTAAATATACATGGATATATATATAAATGTAAATGGATCATATAATACCTACTATTCAGAATCTTAGTTTCTTTACCTAATAGTATGTCGTCAAGAGCTTCCTTTTTCTCCCTACAATGTAAGAAGCATCCTTTCCCTCATTATATACATGACACATGATCATAGTAAAAAATTTGATTAAGATATGAAAGATGTTTTTAAAATAGTAAAAATCACCTGAAATCAGTCCAGAGATAACCACCATTAATATTTTGGCAATCATTCTTTCATGCATCTCTTAAGAGATCTTAAGTAATTAATGTTTATTCTGACACCAACTGGTATACTGCAATTCAGTTCTGGCATTAACCGCCCAAAGTTAGCACAGACCACACAAATTTAAAGACATGGTCTCCAACAAGGCTGCCCCTACTTCAGATACCAATCAAAAGTGGAGTCCCCTGGCCCCTGCATGTCCAGCTGCCTACAAATCTGGGACAATCCCATGACCCCTGAAGGTTTGATAATTTGCTGGAATGACTGAGAACTATACTTAACAGGGCGCCTGGGTGGCTCAGTTGGTTAGGTGACTGCCTTCGGCTCAGGTCATGATCCTAGAGTCCCGGGATCAAGTCCCGCATCAGGCTCCCTGCTCAGCAGGGAGTCTCCTTCTCTCCCTGACCCTCCCCCCTTTCATGCTGTCTCTATCTCATTCTCTCTCTCAAATAAATAAAATCTTTGAAAAAGAATAACTATACTTAACAATTACAGTTTATTAGAAGAATACAAGACAGAAACAGCCTAATAAGAGACATTTAATGTGAGGTCTGGGAGAGTCCTGAATGCAGAGGTTCCCATACTTTTTTCCTCATGGAATCAGGGCACTTCACCCTCCCATCATATCAATGTGCTCACTGACCAGGAAGGACCACTGAGCTTCATGACTTTAGCTTTTATTGGAGTTTCATTACATAGACACAATTGATTAAATCATTGGCCTGTGATGGAACTCATTCTCCAGCCCCCTCCTTTTCCCAGAGGTCAGGAGGTTGAGTTGATATCATATGACTCAAAGCCCCAAACTTCTAATCACATGGTTGGTCTTTCAGGCATGACCAGCTATCCTGAACTATCCTGAAGGTATCTAGGGCCCACCATGAGTAACCTCATTTGCATAAATTCAGATGCGATCCAAAGGGCTCATGAATAATAGAGACATTCCTTTTACTTGGGAAATTCTAGGAACTTAGTTTACTCCCAGGAACCAAAGACAAAGGTGAGTTAAATTCTTTATTATACAGAAGTGTCATATATAGTTTGTTTTTTATTGTAGATGCCTATTTTTGTCTCTGATTTCTTACTGTGTCTGTATATTAGTTCTATCTCATCTTTTCCCCAAGGCTACAGTATGAAACTTAACATGTTTTATATTTTAATGTATTAACTCTGTCTATAAATAGTTCTTTTTCTCATTTTCTAGTTTGCCCTTTAATTTGGTAATTAAAATGCTTAGTCCTATGCCTAGTCCTTCTCCTTTAGACGGTAAATAAATATC